>NW_026624464.1:0-5487 GCF_030028575.1 Malurus melanocephalus
TTCAGACCCCAAAACATCCTCAAACGTGGGATCCTCCCGGTGAGGAGACACTTTCTGAGCTCCTGAGGTGAATTTTGCCTTGGAAGGAAAGGAAGAGGGGAAAAAAAAGGGAAATAGAAGGGAGAATATTTTGGAAAGGAAAAGGAAGAGCAGTAAGGAAAGAGAAAAGGGAAGAGAGGAAGGAAAGACAGGGACGAAGGCAGGAAGGAAAGAAAGGAAGGAAAATAAAGGAGGAAAGGGAGGAAAGAAGGGAAGGGAAGGGAAGGGAAGGGAAGGGAAGGGAAGGGAAGGGAAGGGAAGGGAAGGGAAGGAATTTTGCCATGGCACAGCTGAGCACAGATCCTGTGGGAAAACAGCCAAGAATGGTGAGATCAGACCGTCCCTGCAGTGAGAGCTCGGGGCTCAGGAGGTCACTCTGACTTTGCAGTGGACATTTCCAAAGGGAAACTGCCCACAGGGGCTTTGGGAATGCCCTGGACACAAACCCTGCCCTTTTGGGAATCCTGGACACAAACCCTGCTCCTTTTGGGATTGATGACACAAACCCTGCTCCTTTAGGAACTCCCTGGACACAAACCCTGCTCCTTTTGGGATTGACGACACAACCCTGCTCCTTTTGGGAACGATGACACAAACCCTCTCCCTTTTGGGAATGCCTTGGACACAAACCCTGCCCCTTCTGGGAATCCTGGACACAAACCCTGCTCCTTTAGGGACTGACGACACAAACCCTGCTCCTTTAGGAATGCTCTGGACACAAACCCTGCTCCTTTTGGGAATCCTGGACACAAACCCTGCCCCTTTAGGGAATGATGCCACAAACCCTGCACCTTTAGGGAATGATGCCACAAACCCTGCACCTTTAGGGATTGATGACACAAACTCTGCTCCTTTTGGGAATGATGCCACAAACCCTGCTCCTTTAGGGAATCCTGGACACAAACCCTGCTCCTTTAGGGAATGATGACACAAAACCTGCTCCTTTAGGGAATGATGACACAAACCCTACAGCCTTTGGGAATGCCCTGGACACAAACCCTGCCCTTTTGGGATTGACATGGACACAAACCCTGCACCTTTAGGGATTGATGACACAAACCCTGCACCTTTAGGGAATGCCTTGGACACAAATCCTGTCCCTGGGCAGCCCCCAAATGCCGGGGGAGCCTCCCCTCCCAATCACCAGCTGAGCTAACACAGAGCAGGGGGCAATGATCCTTTTCCTCCTCAGCCCTTCCTTTCTGCTGCTCAGAGCTCTCTGGGAATGCATTCTCGGGAATATTTTGGGATGTGRTGCCTCCTTTGCTCCTGTTCCCTCTTCCCTCCCGGTTTTTAACCCGGTTACCCCAGCTGGGTCCTGGGCAGTTTTGGGGCCAYCAGGCAGATGGTAGCCCAGAAAAGCCACATGGCATTTGCCTTCCCAAGCYATCCTGTTTCCCAGTTTAGAGCTCAAAGAAATCCGATCAGTCCAATCCAATTCGAGCTGGGCMCTAAGTCTGGAAAACGGATTATGCMAAAMTCCTGACATCATGAGCTTGATGGGAGTGCTGAATGGAGCTTGGGAGCAGATCAGAGTTTATACCCAGGGGCTCAAAAATAGCGCCCAGGCTAAAGCACCTCTCCATTTCTCCACTAAAGATTACACAATTGATAAGAGGAACGATTTTCCATTGGGTTATGCCAGCGCTGACACAAACACATCCCCTGTGCTTCCATCCCATAGCACCTGAGACCATCCAGAGCTGATTCCTGAATTCCCCTGGGCTCCTCTCCAGGGRCAGCAAAGCTCACTTTGAGCACTATTTCAAATTCCATTGAGAAATACTGGTTTTTTAATCACACTCTGATGCTTTTTGCTGTCATCACATGAAAGTTAAACAGCAGAGCTCCTTTCCTACTCAGCCTCTGCAACAGCATCGTCATCTCTGCCTTATCTCTGTCTCAGCCAGCTCCTCCCCCAAATTCAATAGTTCAGACTCTACAGTTTCACTCAGACACTCAGGTGCTTACACACCTGAAAATGAAAAAAACACTAATGAAAAAACAAACACCGTAAAACAAAGGTTTTTTAATAAATATTTCTTTATTCAATTCGTGTTTTTTACAAAATTTCTACCAACGACTGTACAGGTGCTCACCAGGGCAGGGCTGCAGGGCCTGGGCTGCCCAGGGGAGCAGAATGGGGAGAATTTAAAGCATTTCAGTAAAGCAGCAAAACACAATTCTAAGAATTAAACAGCCTCTCTAAACTGTGCAAGGAGCAGAGTGTGATACCTYGGTTGAGATGCTGAACTGTAAGGAATCATTAGAGATTTGTATCTTCCAAAAAAAAMCAGTTTATCACAAGTGGAAAATTGATAAAAGTGAATATTTTCATCCAGGCTCTCAAGTCAGAAGTCAGATTTGCCTTTCAGATCTTGGGCTGATAAACTCTTGACTCGAGAGAGCTCAGAGCAGCACAAAGCACGAGTCTAATCAGCTCTGATAAGTCTGGGCTGTATTTACACAGAACTCGTAGAAAAGCTATTTGGAGATGGAAATGTGCATGATGTGAACTCTAGCACTGATTGTGTCCTAYCCTGAACACTCCCTGGTGGAATTTAAACACTGACAAGAACCACAAACCAGCAGAYTAATCAGCTAATGGCAGCTACTACAGTCCTAATTAAAGGCCACAAAAAAGGGATTGTAAATCTTTTYGTTGGTATGACCCGACCCACTGATCCCATGGGAAAAAACTAAAACAAAACAGACAAACTCACGTTATTTGCCTGGGGAAATTATCCTTGTAAATGAACAAAAAAAAACATCCAGTAAAGGTGAACCAGAATATTGGGTCAACCCAAATGTTTTTTCCACACAAACCTATGTAGAAATCTGGGTTAGGAGAGCAGAGCTCAGCCTGCAAGCTGGGTCAATTTTGTATCTGTGGTCTGGGGCTAAATGAAGTCCAGTGTAAAACCACTGTCCTGGARTTTTTGTCACTTTTTCTGTTCTCTYGAGGCCGTTTGGACAGGGCTTGGAGCAGCCTGAGGGGCATCCCTGCYCAGGRSAGGRGGTGGAGGAGCTTTAAGGTTCYTTCCAACCCAAACCATCCATCATTTCAGATTCTCTGGTCCTCTCCTTGCAGAGACACTGCCAAACAAAACTCTGCTCTTCCCTCATCTCTGCTGCCACACCAAACTTTTCCCAAGGCAGAGAAAATCCTGGAGCTCCTTGAGCTCATCCACTCCTCCCAGAGCAGGACAAGCTATTCCAGAGTGATGATTCCATAAGAATCAGGGCTCAAAGGAGTCAAATCACAGCTGTGCCATTCAGTCCTCACTGTGGGGCTGTGAATGTTGGGTTTGGAGCATCCATCAGGGCTCTGGGCAGGCAGAGGGAGCAGAGCCCGTCCCCAGCAGGGACAGGAAGGGGTTTCTGCTCCTCCTGCCCGGCTCTCACTGCTCCCCTCAGCTGTCCTGGCCTTTGCTCTGACCCAATTCTCATTTCTGGGGGATGTGTCGGTCCTCAGGGAGCTGACAGGAGCAGCAGCAAAGGCTCCAAAGCACACAGGGAGTCCCAGAGAGCAGCTCTGTGTGCTGGAACCCTGCAGGATGAGCACTGGGACAGCACCACTGGCTGCATNTTCCAACCCAAACCATCCATCATTTCAGATTCTCTGGTCCTCTCCTTGCAGAGACACTGCCAAACAAAACTCTGCTCTTCCCTCATCTCTGCTGCCACACCAAACTTTTCCCAAGGCAGAGAAAATCCTGGAGCTCCTTGAGCTCATCCACTCCTCCCAGAGCAGGACAAGCTATTCCAGAGTGATGATTCCATAAGAATCAGGGCTCAAAGGAGTCAAATCACAGCTGTGCCATTCAGTCCTCACTGTGGGGCTGTGAATGTTGGGTTTGGAGCATCCATCAGGGCTCTGGGCAGGCAGAGGGAGCAGAGCCCGTCCCCAGCAGGGACAGGAAGGGGTTTCTGCTCCTCCTGCCCGGCTCTCACTGCTCCCCTCAGCTGTCCTGGCCTTTGCTCTGACCCAATTCTCATTTCTGGGGGATGTGTCGGTCCTCAGGGAGCTGACAGGAGCAGCAGCAAAGGCTCCAAAGCACACAGGGAGTCCCAGAGAGCAGCTCTGTGTGCTGGAACCCTGCAGGATGAGCACTGGGACAGCACCACTGGCTGCATCCCCCACTCCCTGATCCCCCATCATCCCCAAACCCTGCTCAGGATCTGCTGCAGGAAGCCCCAGCATTTACTCCTTGGGGTGTAACCACAAACCAGAGCTGGCAATCACCGTTTTGTGTACACAGAAAGACTTATTCATGGGCCAAAAATAGTCCCTGGGTACCAGCAGTGCTCAGCACGTGGATTTTACCTCGCTCTTGAGTYTCCACCTGGATGCTGAGGCTGAATTAAGAAGGAAAAGTCACTACCAGGCTATTGGAAGGGTCACACTGCAGTCAGCATCACCTTTTCCACGGTTTCCAAGCCAGATTTTCTCAGAACAAAGCGCTCTTCCTCCTCTGCTCAACGATCCATCCCCCGGGGTTCACATCCATTTGCAACATCTTCATCACCCACTTGTCCTTCCTGGCCCCATCGATGAACTCATCCAGAGACAGCTGCCCTGAGGTGAGAGAGGGGCGAGAGGGGCACTCAGAGCAGCAGAGATTGGAGATGAGGAGGCAGGNCAGACCCAAACCCAGAGCCAGGATCTGCGGGCAGCCCCGACCAAAGGCAGTGCCCAGCTCAGGGAGCTGCCCCAGGGGATGCCCTCGGTGCCACCCATCACTCACCATCCCCGTTCTCATCCACCAGCTGGAATATCCTGTCCACCACCTCCTCKGGGGTCAGCAGCGGGGTTCTCTCCTCCACGTCGGACCAGCACACCTTCTTCAGTTTATAGATGGACTGCAGAGGAGGTGAGATCAGGGACAGGATGGGCACAGGAGAGCAGTGAATTCTGCTCATCCCAGCCCTGTCAGAGGCTCTGGGTTCACCTTTCTGCCCATCCCTGCCCCTGTGCCTGCTCTCTGCACATCACTGTTCTCATTTCTGGGGAATCTGCTGCCCTCCTGCTTTCCTTGCACACCTTGCTCAGGCCTCGGGGCTCCCCTGCACACACAAAGCCAGGCTTTCACCCCTGGGAAGGATCTAAAGCCCTGCCTGTGGTTTTTGTTCACAACCAAAGCCGGGCACACTGGCCTGGCCCAGTTGGGGCTGCACATCAAGGATGCTTTAGCTCATTTTCTGTTTGATCAACACTGATTTTGCCATGGGAAAAGGGAAGATTTTATCTCCACCTGCCCATTGTTACCTTTGCTGCTCAGCCTGAAAGGCTCTGCCAAAGTCTTCCCCGAGAGAGGATTAGCAGTGTCCTGACAGTTCTGGTCACTCCTTGGTGACCTCAAAACCATAATGGGAACTGCCCCAGACAGGCTGCCCTGTCCCACACCCACTGCTGCAGGTGACCAGCTGCTCACCTGGCCCTGCTGT
>NW_026624464.1:7147-12855 GCF_030028575.1 Malurus melanocephalus
GAAGGGATCAGCTCCCAGATTGCCAATCCAACCATGGAATCACCCAGAGGTTCCTTCTCAGCCCTCACACAATCCCTGAGTGGGTCCAAGTGCAGGAACCCAGAGAGGCCTCAGCACCACRGGGATTTCTGTCCCCACTCAGGGCATCCTCACCAATGCTCAGGCAGGACAGAGCCAGTGAGGGCAGGAGAGAGCCCAGCCCAGGGCAGCACAGGAACCAGGGTGGGGACAGGCTGGGGGGAACTGCAGAGAGCCAGGATCACCAGAGCACCCAAGAGCTGGGGGGAACTGCAGGGCACAGATTCAGGATCACCAAAGCACCCAGAGATTGAAGGGAATGGCAGAGCAGAGATCCTGAATCTCCATTCACCCAGAGATTGAAGGGAAAGGCAGAGCAAAGATTCAGGATCTCCAAAACAGCACCCAAGGGCTGAAAGGAAAGGCAAAACAGAGTTTCAGGATCTCCACAGCACCCAAGGGCTGGAGGGAAAGGCAGAGCAGAGATTCAGGATCACCAGAGCACCCGGAGATTGAAGGGAAAGGCAGAGACCCAGGATCTCCAGAGCAGCACCCAAGGGCTGGAGGGAAGGACAGAGCAAAGATTCGGGATCTCCACAACACCCAAGGGCTGGAGGGAAAGGCAGAGCAGAGACCCAGGATCACCAGAGCACCCAAAGGCTGGAGGGAAAGGCAGAGCAGAGATCCTAAATCTCCACTGCACCCAGAGATTGAAGGGAAAGGCAAAGACCCAGGATCTCCAGAGTACCCAAAGGCTGAAAGGAAAGGCAGAGTAAAGATTCAGGATCTCCAGAGCACCCAGAGAATGAAGGGAAAGGCAGAGCAGAGATCCTGAATCTCCAGAGCACCCAGAGATTGAAGGGAAAGGCAGAGCAGAGATCCTGAATCTCACTGCACCCAGAGATTGAAGGGAAAGGCAGAGCAGAGATTCAGGATCTCCATTCACACAGAGTATGAAGGGAAAGGCAGAGCAGAGATCCTGAATCTCACTGCACCCAAAGGCTGAAAGGAAAGGCAGAGCAGAGATTCAGGATCTCCACAACACCCAAGGGCTGGAGGGAAAGGCAGAGCAGAGATCCTGAATCTCCAGAGCACCCAGAGATTGAAGGGAACGGCAGAGCAGAGATTCAGGATCTCCACAGCACCCAAGGGCTGAAAGGCAAGGCAGAGCAGAGATTCAGGATCTCCATTCACCCAGAGATTGAAGGAATGGCAGAGCAGAGATCCTGAATCTCACCGCACCCCAAGGATTCCCTTCTGAGCAGCAGCAAGGCCAGGCTGCCCTCAGCGGGTCCAGCAGAGTTCTCAGACACCCCCAGGCTCCCAACCCTTTCAAAGTCAGGCATTTTCACACCATCACCATCCACAGCCGCCTTTTACCCCATTATCACAAACCCCATCCACATCCCAGCATTGCCAAAGAGCAGCGATTGCTTCAAACCGCGATTGGGCAATGCCCGCTTACCTCAACGATTTCCAGCAGCTCAGGTTTATCTATGCAGCCATTCCCATCCTTGTCATACACCTTGAACGTCCACCTCAGCTTGTGTTCCAGCTTTCCTCGCAAAACAAGGTTCAAGGCAGCCACATACTCCAGAAAATCGATGGTGTTATCCTGTGCAAACAGAAAAAAAAGTGACACTCAGCTGGGTAGGAAGGTGATGGAAAACTGCTCTGAAAGTGCCAGAAAAGCTGRGTTAAAACTGACAGAAAGATTCTGCATGGGGCAGGGATTTTTTTTTTGGCATTTTAGAGAAGGTTTGTGCTGGTTCAGGAGCAGCAGCAGGCACAGCCACACCCCTGAGTTTAGAGTCTCCTGCCCATCCCTCTGCCACACACCAGCATCCCTCAAAAACATCCCYCAAATTCCCTGTCCTGTCAGGAAACTCGGATAAATCAGAAATTGCACTTCATCTTTTATGCACAGTTCGCTGTGCAGCCTTTTCTGCGCAGCTTTCATAACAGAATTCGGGACCTGAACATTTCCTTTTTGGCAGAAATTTGAGTTTTTAAAACTTGGAATTCGAGTTTTTAAAACTTGGATTTCGAGTTTTTAAAACTTGGAATTTGAGTTTTTAAAACTTGGAATTCTGAGACAAGCCTGACCTGCCCACACCTTCCACACCCTTTTTTAATCTTTTCCCAACTTTTGCTGCCACTTCAATGTGATTTTGCCCCTGTTTTCAAAGGAAGCTTAAGGGAGATCAGTTGATCAAAGATGAACGACCTGAGCCCCCTTTTCCTGTACTGACACAAGGAACAAACACCCCCACGCTTGGAATTGATCAAGAGCTTGGAATTGCTCCAGAGCATCAGGAAAATGATGATTGAACCATTTGGCAAATGTTTSTGACCCACGTCAGGATGAGCAAGGAGCTGAGTTACACCAGAACCCAAAACATCGCTGCCGTGCAGGAAYTGTGATAAACCAGAAAAAAAACCACTTTTCCCAGGTGTCTCCCCTCAAAGGGAATCAGAACCAGAATGTCTGAATTGTTCAGCATTCCTTCGCTTTTGGAAAGCAAAGCAAAAATCAGTATTTTATTTCAAACCTGTTCGTTCTTGATATAAACATTTCCCCCAACACAGAACCAGCCTGAGTGGGATTTGTCTGCTGTGATTTCCCCTCTGTCACAACAGAGAAATATTTTTGCCATGGAGGAGCCTTGCCTATCTGAGGCTTTTACAATTCTGCCTCAAAATGCCTCAATTTTAACCTTTTAARGGGCCATTCTGACCTTAATTGAGCAGAGATTTGAGGAGATAAATCCGGACCAGCCTGTGTCCCTCGCCCCTGCCTCAGCCCCAAAAAGGGTGGGCACCCAAAACCTCCGGGTCACGGAGATCAGATGGAAATTATTGCACAAACAACTGTCAAACCTCCTCAGCACTTACCCCGTTCTTGTCAAAAGCCCTGAACATGTTCTCCACATATTCTGCCGCCTCCTGGTTATCCTGGACCCCAAAAAACCGCTTGAACTCGTGCATGAAGAGGGTCCCGCTGGGACATTCCACCACAAATTTCTTATACCACTCCTGCAGCTCTGCGACGTCAATCTCTCCCTGCTCCCCTTCAGCGTTGGCAAACTGCTGTCCCATTTTCCTCCGGAAAGCAGGATTAAAAACAGACGGGAAAGAAGGAAAACCCTGCCAAAGTCCGTTGTTCTTTTTCTCCTCGCTGTCTCGTGTCTTTATCTGATGTTAATGCTGTGTCCTGCCCTGTCACCTCCTCTTTTTGGTCCTTTTTTTCTCTCGTTCCTCCTCCCAGTGCAGCTCCGTGCGCTCCCCAGATCTCGGAGTGGCTGCTCTGCCCCGGAGCTCTGAGCACTGGGCAAGGATAAAAATAACTAAAGATCATTAGGAGATTCCCACCTATGAGCCCCAGAGACCTTCAGATGTTCCGAGCTGTGCCCTATTTAGAAACAAACTGCAGGGGCTCAGGCTCTTTCTACGCATTAACGCTTCCAGGTCAGAGAATTTGGGAGCAGGGGTTCCCTGTATACACAGCACACAGACCCACTCTCTGGACTGAAGGGTTTGCTAGGGGAAAAATGGGATTTTTAAGGGAAAGAACATGAATTTGTTCAATGCTGGTTTGTATTACCAGGTTACTCAGTGCTTCAGTGAGATGGGGCACAGGAACAAACAACAATTACAGAGAGAAAATCCTGGAAAGGCAAACACTTCCATAAAAACCCTGCTAATGCATTAAATTAACTGAGTGTCTGCTTAGGCTGTGCTCTGCTCAATGGTTGAGAGAATTGTAAAGGCACCCAGACACAAACACACACATTCCTCCTATTGTCACGTTGCCACATTAAACTAAAAAGAACAGGAATTGTTTATTTCCATCTTTTTAAAAGCATCTTCTCCTTATTCCTCTCCCCTTTTTGTGCCTTTATCCATGGAAATCCTCCTTGTGCTCACCCTTTCCCCTGAGCATCGTTTAGTGCTTTGATCACAGACCCAAAGTGCAGCTCTGCCCTGGGCTCTCTGTGTTCAGCTCAGCTCAGAGCCACAGCTCAGCCCCTCCAAACCCAGAGCCCTCTCCTGCTCCTGCAGGAACCCCCAAACATCCTGTCCAGGATYCCAGAGGTGCTGAACCCTACAGGAATCCCTCCAGCACCCCAGAGGAGCTGAACCCTGCAATGACCCCCCAGCAGGAGCCCCCAGCCGTCCTGCCCAATATCCCAAAGGTGCTGAACCCTGCAGGAGCACACCCAGCTGTCCTGCCCAACATCTCCGAGATGCTGAACCCTACAGGAACCCCCCCAGCATCCCAGAGGAGCTGAACCCTGCAGGAACCCTCAGTAGCATCCCCGAGGTGCTGAACCTGGAGGAGCCCCCAATATGCCTGAGGTGCTGAACCCTGCAGAAACTCCCCCCAGCATCCTGCCCAACATTCCCAAGGTGCTGAACCCTGGAGGAGCCCCCAGTAGCATCCCAGAGGGGCTGAACCCTGCAATGAACCCCCCACAGCATCCCCAAGGTGCTGAACCCTACAGGAGCCCCTAGTAGCATCCCAGAGGAGGTGAACCCTGCAGGAAACCCCTGAGCCATCCTGCCCAACATCCCCAAGGTGCTGAACCCTACAGGAACCCCTCCAGCATCCCAGAGGATCTGAACCCTGCAATGAACCCCCAGCTGTCCGGCCCAACATCCCTGAGGTGCTGACCGCTCTGCAGGATCACCCAGCAGCATCCCAGAGGGGCTGAACCCTGCAGGAGCACCCAGCAGGAGCCCCCCCAGCCATCCTCCCCAGGATCCCCGAGGTGCTGAACCGTACAGGAACCCCCAGCCATCCCAGAGATGCTGAACCCTGCAGGAACCCCCAACATCCCAGAGGTGCTGAACCCTACAGGAACCCCCCACAGCATCCCTGAGGTGCTGAACCCTACAGGAACCCCCCACAGCATCCCTGAGGTGCTGAACCCTACAGGAGCACCCAGCAGGAGCCCCCAGCTGTCCTGCCCAACATCCCAAAGGTGCTGAACTCTGCAGGAGTCCCCCCAGCCATCCTGCCCAACATCACAGAGGTGCTGAACCCTACAGGAACCCTCAGTAGCATCCCAGAGGTGCTGAACCCTGGAGGAGCTCCCAAAATCCCAGAGGGGCTGAATCTTGCAGGAACCTCCCCAACATCCCTGAGGTGCTGAACCCTGCAGGAACCCCCCCAGCCATCCTGCCCAGCATCCCCAACGTGCTGAACCCTACAGGAACCCCTACAGCATCCCTGAGGTGCTGAACCCTACAGGAGCCCCCGGTAGAATCCCAGAAGGGCTAAACACTGCAGAAACTCCCCCCAGCATCCTGCCCAACATCCCCAAGGTGCTGAACCCTGGAGGAGCCCCCAGTAGCATCCCAGAGGGGCTGAATCCTGCAGGAATCCCTCCAGTATCCCTGAGGTGCTGAACCCTGCAGGAGTCCCCCCAGCCATCCTGCCCAACATCACAGAGGTGCTGAACCCTGGAGGAGCCCCCCGTAGCATCCCAGAGGGGCTGAACCCTGCAGGAACCCTCTCAGCCATCCTGCCCAACATCCCAAAGGTGCTGAACCCTACAAGAACACCCAGTAGCATCCCAGAGGAGCTGAACCCTGCAATGAAGTCCCAGCAGGAGCCCCCAGCTGTCCTGCCCAACATCCCTGAGGTGCTGAACCCTGGAGGAGCTCCCAAAATCCCAGAGGGGCTG
>NW_026624464.1:13800-18363 GCF_030028575.1 Malurus melanocephalus
ACAAAGAATGACCTGAGCTATAAATGTCCCCAAGCCAGCCCCATATCTGCAGTAAGAGGATTGGAGCAGCATTAATAGGAAACAATAGATTCTCTTATACTAATGCCAAGGCCCAGATGGATTTAAGCTGCTGACTTTTTGGGAAGTTTTTTTCGGTGTTGGTTAGGTAAGAAGGGCCTCTCTGGTGGAAGAATGCTGGCTAAGAACCAGGCTGAAATGTGAATTGATATTGCAGAACAGTGGAGTAATTCATGCTGCACTGGGATAGCAGGGTTTGCTCTGAATACACCTGCAAGGAACCAACCCAGCAGGGGTWCTGTGTGTGTATAAATAAAAAAATAAATAAATAAATATACACAGAGATTGGCAGGGGYACAATATAACCTCACCCCTTTACATGAAAGGATACCCAGGCAAGGTTTGGTTTCACTAAAAAGAGAAGACAGACACAGCAGAAGCCTGGAGATGGATGGGAAGGGCMAGGGAAGCTGCCAGGAAATTTCAGACTGTTCTATTTCGATTGAAGTGTTTTTGTCTAATACCATTCTTGTTTGGAAGGTGCAGCACATTTAAWGAACTCAACCCTTCCTTTTGAAAATGCCTCAGCTGAATTTCAGCCCCACTCAGAGATCCCTCATCCACAGCAGAGCACTTTATCAGGAAAATAACAGTAAATCCATCCCCCTGTGTTTGCCTCTTCACCAGATCTGCTGGACAGAAGTCCTTGGCAGTATTTATAAATTATTGAATATAATTTTTGGGATTGTCTTGGCTGCTGAGGCCAGGAGTTCTGAGCTCCAGGCCACAGAGGTGCTGCCAGGATTCACTCTTTTTTCGTGCAGCACAGCCGGGCAGTTTGGGATGTGCTGGGCTGAAGCCTTCTCACCATTTTGTGCTGCTCTCCTGCACMGAGTGCTGCTGGAATGTGAGTGCTCCGAGCACACAGCAAGACTCCACATGCCCAGGACATTGTCTTGACTCATTGCATAATTTTGTTTTGCCTTATGGGAACTCGGTGCTCGGTTCCCAGGAGAGAAAATGGTTTCTCTTTGTTTTGATGAGTGCATTCTTGTCCAKCTTGGAAGAAAAATGCTGCAGGAGGCCTGGAACACAGAGCCCAGCTGCTGCTCTTGCAGCTATCATGACAATCGAGTTGATAAAAGCAGTGCCATTAATTTGGCACTGAAATAAAATAAACCCCATAGCTCCTGGTGTGAAAATTCCTCTGCACATCCTCTGTGTGAAGGAGCTGCTGTCGCTCAGGCAGGAGGATGTCACTTTATCAGTTTATCTGCTGAAATATTTCCTATATTGGCTCAAAAAACAATGCAGGTAGAGGTAAATATAAGCAGAGAGGATGAAAACTAAAAAGAATTATTTGTAGAAAAGCCTGCAGTGAGGAGATGGGAGGTGTTTGTGTGCCTGAGGGAGCAGGATGGATGCTCTGTGCGTGTCACAGGGAACATTTTGGATGATGGGCTGCAAACAGGTGACACCTGCCTGCATGTCCTGCTCATGAGTTATCCCTGCATTTATCACCTCTCCTGCTCCAACGCTGCCCAGTTTCCCAGCCAAGAGCATGGAAAAAGACAGCTTATTTCCCGTCAGCTGCCTACCCCGACGTGCTGCCACACGCTTCAGCACCGGCTGGGAGAAACTCAAGAGGCAAAAAAAAAACCCAAACCACCAAACCCTGCAGAGGGCTGGGCAGACTCATTTGTTTGGCATCTGTGGCAGTGCTGGGCAGGGAGCAGGAGCTGTGGAGAGGCAGCAGGGGCTGGAGAGGCAGCAGGAGCTGTGGAGAGAGAGCAGGGAGTGTGGAGAGAGAGCAGGGGCTGGAGAGGCAGCAGGGGCTGGGGAGAGGCAGCAGGAGCTGTGGAGAGGCAGCAGGGGCTGTGGAGAGGCAGCAGGGGCTGTGGAGAGGCAGCAGGGGCTGTGGAGAGGCAGCAGGGGCTGTGGAGAGGGAGCAGGGAGTGTGGAGAGGGAGCAGAGAGTGTGGAGAGGCAGCAGGGGCTGTGGAGAGGCAGCAGGAGCTGGAGAGGCAGCAGGGGCTGTGCAGAGAGAGCAGGGAGTGTGGAGAGAGAGCAGGGGCTGTTCAGAGGCAGCAGGGGCTGTGGAGAGGCAGAAGGGGCTGTGCAGAGGCAGAAGGGGCTGTGCAGAGAGAGCAGGGAGTGTGGAGAGGGAGCAGGGAGTGTAGAGAGGCAGCAGGAGCCATGCAGAAGCACCAGGGGCTATTCAGAGGTACCAGGGGCCATGGAGAGGTACCAGGGGCTATTCAGAGGTACCAGGGGCCATGGAGAGGTACCAGGGGCTGTGTAGAGGCACCAAGGACCATGCAGAGGTATCAGGAGCCATGCAGAGGTACCAGGGGCTGCATAGAAGGCACCAGGGGCTGTGGAAAGGCACCAGGAGCCATGCAGAGGTACCAGGGGCTGTACAGAGGTACCAGGGGTTGTGCAGAGGCACTAGGAGCTGTGCAGAGGCAGCATGGCCCATGGAGAGATACCGGGGGTTATTCAGAGGTACCAGGGGCTGCTCAGAGGTACCAGGGGCTGTGCAGAGAGGCAGCAGGGACCATGGAGAGGTACCAGGGGCTATTCAGAGGTACCAGGAGCCATGCAGAGGTACCAGGGGCTGCAGAGAAGGTACCAGGGGCTGTGGAGAGGTACCAGGAGCCACGCAGAAGCACCAGGGGCTGTACAGAGGTACCAGGGGCTGTGCAGAGGTATCAGGAGCTGTGGAAAGGCAGCAGGAGCTGTGCAGAGGCACCAAGGACCATGCAGAGGTACCAGGAGCCATGCAGAGTTACCAGGGCACTGCTGGGCACAGCTGCCTCCCASACTGCAGCAGCACTGCAGCCTTGTTCCAAGCTGGAGCACTCCTCATGTTATTTTGCCACATGGCTCTGTTTTTGAGAATCCTCAAGCCTGGCCCGCTCTAGGGTCCCTCCTGTGGGTTGGGCACCCCAAAAGTCCTTCCAGCAGTCGGGAAGGGTTCCCAGCCAGCCCAGGCAGCAGCAGAGGAGCAGAGGCACTGCTGGAGTCTCCTTGCACAGCTCCTGAGCATCTGCCCACACACAAAGCCAGCCCAAAGCATCCTTAAATTTCCCTGAGGCGGGGACGGAGGAATGCAGGGAGGATGAACGGCAGCTTTTGTGCTGACCCATCTGAGCAGAGATCAAAGATCCTGCAGAGCTTGGCCTGGAGCTCAGCCCGAKATTCTCCCTGTGTCTCTTCCCGGCTGCTCCCAAAATTGTCTGTACCACTGCATGTTTTTATTTGGCAGAAATAACAACAGGGATGATTTATTCCAGGAGCAGCTGTCTCTTGTTTTACACATCAAAAACAGTCAGGTACCTCTAAGGAAACCCATCTCACCCAACACAGAGAACGCTGACCTCAGAGTGTCACATCTTGTCTTCTGCTTATTGCAGAAAGATTTTCATATGTGCTGACAAACTCTGCTCAATGTTTCATCTGAGAACTCCATGAATGAAGCCTGAAATATTCCCCTTGCATTTGGCATCCGGCAAGGTGAACTTCCCCAGAAAAACATTGAATTGTTTTGTCTGTRTGTGAAGATCTCCAAAATGTTGTCTAATTCCAAATTCTTGGCTCAGGATTGAGCTGTGGATGTAAGTCAGCCATCCCAAAGGCAGGGCTCAGCATTTTCCATAGTGTTCATGATGAGAAGGAGCAGGGAAATTCCCTTTTTTTTTTTTCTGGTTCATTGAAACGGAATGGTGAAGCACTGTATGATCCTTGAAACCAAGATTCACCACTGAGTCACAGCTCTCCACCTACGAGGAAAATAAATAAGATGTGAGGCTGGAGAGCGGGAGACTGCGGAGGGAGCAGGGAGAAATTGCTGAGCCCCTTTCCCAGGGGTAGGTGTGACCCTGGAGCGGTGATGGAGGGGAAAGAGGGACAATTTTATGCTTTTCAGAGAAAAATCTGTGTGGCTGTGGCTTTGATCAGAGCTGACTTTGGGGATTGGCTTGGTCCCATGTTATCATTGACTGGATATGGATCTGTACGGATGGATTTCAGACCAGAGGAAATGTACTCAGGGGAGGTYTAGATTGGATATTAGGGAGAACTTYTTCACRGGAAGGATGGARAAGCRTTGGAACAGGCTGTCCTGGGAAGTGGCACAGTCACCGTGTGATCAAAACCCTGTGGATGTGGTGCCAAGGGGCACGGTTTAGTGGTGAGCCTGGCAGKGCAGGGTTAATGTTTGKACTCGATGATCTTTAGAGGTCTTTTCCAGCCTTAATTACGCTGTGATTCTGTGACTCAGCTGAATGTGCTTTGAACCGCAAAAAAAGCCCAAGAACTTTACGTTTTCTTCGCAAAATATTCCATTCAAAAGGCAAAGATACTGCACTTAAAAGCAAACTTCCTTTCCTAAAGATCCCATTTACAAGGGAAAAGAAAATATCCCGTTTGGAAGTCTTCTAAATATTCCGTTTGACAGGAGGTATCGGGAGGCGGAGGGTGCGGATGCTCCGCTCGCCCTGGGACGGGGTCGGGGGGCTCAGTGGGGGCTGTGTGGGATTTGGGG
>NW_026624464.1:19788-29865 GCF_030028575.1 Malurus melanocephalus
CGGGCATTCTCGGGGCTCCGTGCGGAGCTGGAGCGGCCCGGTCCGGCTGGAAGGGGCGGCTCCGGGTGGGCAGAACCCGCTGAAAATGGCAATTTAGCGCTGCTTCCATCTCCTCCGCGGGCTGTACTCTGCTCGCCCCGGGCTACGCCTTCCCAGCCGCTGTGAAGTGAGGCCTAARTGTGGGCAAACGGGGTGTTTTACCCCATCCCCTTCACCCACAGCCGCTTTCGGGCTGCATGGGACAGGAGATGTGCAGTCCTATTAAACGGGGACCTCCCTGWTCCCGGTGTGGGGAGG
The DNA here is from genome assembly GCF_030028575.1 of Malurus melanocephalus. Taxonomy (NCBI): domain Eukaryota; kingdom Metazoa; phylum Chordata; class Aves; order Passeriformes; family Maluridae; genus Malurus; species Malurus melanocephalus. The sequence continues at coordinate 20,086 of NW_026624464.1, forward strand.
TCATTTAGCGTCGGATGGAAATTCAGAGTGTTTCTCTGTGGGAAGGTTTGCCTTTGAAAAAAACGATACAGATCCATGAAATACGGTATAATGTAATCAAACCAAAGAGCAGGGTCTGTGGGTTCACAGCAGTGACCCTTGAGAAGACCCTTCCTTCTTCACAGGCTTTAACGGATGAGGTGGAGCAGGAACACTGAATATATTTGGGGCTGCAGGCAGGGAGTGAAAGCATCTATGCAGCAAAGCTGAGTCGGGCTCAGCTCGGTTTTCTTTTCCTGGTGCCCCGTGTGTTGTTGGACTGTCCCGCATCTCAGCAGAGCCCCGAGTGTCACCGGRGCTGTCCCCGACCTTGGTCACTCCTCTGCAGCCCTCGGGGGAGTGGCTGCAGGCTGTCTGCTCCTTCCGGAGTTTGTTTGAGTTGTTCTTGTTGCAGTGAATGTCTCCAAGGAGAAATACTAATAATTAGGGTACAGGCAATAATTACATCACTGACCAGAGATGCATTAGCAGCACAGGGATGTGCTAATTATCCCCAAACACCACCCAAATCGAGTGGGGAATAAAGGAATTGGATAATCCGTGGGTTTGTGTGCTGAGGAGGCTCGAGAGAGGGCCAAGCCTGCCTTGGCAGAGGTGCTGAGTGTGCCCAGACATTCCCCGGTGTTTGGCATCGGTGGAACCCACCGGATCGAAGTTGAAGGCTGTGAGAGGCTGACTCACCGTCTGAGCCCTGCCATGGGATTCAAGTTGATTTGCTCTCAGTTATTGTGTCAACAAGTCATTGGTGATAAAAGGTCGTAAAGCATTGTAATGTGGAGCTCTGACAGACGCTGTCTGTGGAACCAGGGACAATCCATGCCAGCGCCTGCCTTGTCACCCTTGTCACCCTTGTCACCCTTGTCATCTGCTGTGAGGGGGCACAAATCTCCCGTTTTGGGGGGTCTGAATTTCCCCCTGCCCTTGCAAACGTGTGTGTACACAGCACGCGTTATGAGAAGGCACTGCTTGTAAAGTGAAGTGTAAAAGAGATTGTGGAAACGAGCCGTAGTAAGGATTCTTTAAAATGTCACTTYTGTTTTTCCTTTCCAAGAGAAAGCAATACCTGGTTTTGGGCTCAGTTTTAAGTCCAGGATTAACCTGGACTTTGTGTCTTTGCAAGCACCTTCTGAAAAAGTAATTCTGACAGCATTTTCAACATGAAGAACTAACACAGGAGAGTTTCAGGAGCACTAAAATAATTTCGATGATTGCTTCCTGATCCTTTRCAGCTCCTGGGAAAGAGGGTGGTAACGTGCCCACACATTTTCAAACTATTATTTAAAGATGGTTTGCAGTTGAAGCTGAACATTTTCTYTGCAGAAAAGATAAACAGATAAACTGAGTTGTGTTTGGATTAATTTTGTGTGAGCGCTYGCATCTGAATGGGAACTGCAGGTATTTGAACAAATAAAACCTGTTCCTAGACTAGTTCTTGGATAGGATTTTTTAATCTTCTCCATCTCTGCTACCATTTTGCAACTCCTCCAGCAATATTCAGGGCTTATGGCAAAGGCTTTGCTTGTCCTGCAACTGCTTTATTAATGAGAACATTTGTAATTTCTCACCTCTGTTTCAGGATTTACAAACGTATATGGGAGATGCACCTTCTGAGCACATGTGCAGTGTAGAAATCCCCTCCCAAAATCTAAAGATACTGAATGTTGCCTCTTCTTGGAGAGTGTCAGGCATTAATTTTGTTTGTTTGGCTTTGTTCTACACAAGGAAAATATTGTTGGCTGGCTGCAACTGTATGAGCAACACAGGGCTACTTAACAAAAACATTAAGTAAACAGCACTCGATTTCTGAGCAGCAGYGCAGGCAGACTTGCAGTTCATGTCCTTCTGGATAAACATCCTGGTTATTACAGGTCAGTGCTGTTTGCCAGTSATTATGCTGCATTCAGGGCATTCATGGAAAAGTCGTAAAATGCCTTTCAGAGTGTGTCCCTGTGGTAAAACAGCCCCAGTGCTTCCGCCCGGCCCCTCAGCTCTCAATCAGGGGGAGCTTTTCTCCTCCTCACAGGACTGAAGGAGCAGCAGATCAGATCAGCCCCCTCTCCAGGTGTACGGGGAGGCTTTGGAAACTCTGCTGCCTGTTCTTGCTGTGGCTTGTTCRTGGCTTTATCTCCTGCTCAGGGTTTGCAGCTCGGTGCTCGCTGAACACAAATAACGCTCTGCAATATTGAATAGTTGTCCTTGTCACAGTTCTGGTCCCCGCTTACTGAGCTGTGTGTGACTCTTCCTCGCAGAGGAGTCATCCAGCTGAATCTGAATTGGTGGTTYCAGGGTGCAGTARCATAGAAAATAACAGCGGTTATACRGCAYAGGGCCCTTTCTYGTTAAATTAATTCATTTTTTTAGAAGGAAATGAGTCAGGARTAACGTGCAGCAGTGGCTCTGCTGYTATCCCTTGCAGACCATGGCTCTCCACCCRCGGAGGGTCCGCCTGAAGCCGTGGCTGGTGGCGCAGGTGGACAGTGGGATGTACCCCGGGCTGATCTGGCTGAACCGGGAGGCRAAACGCTTCCAGATCCCCTGGAAACACGCGACACGACACAGCCCCCAGCACGAGGAGGAGAACACCATCTTCAAGGTGAGGCAGSGACAGCTCAGGGCTCTGAGACAGACACAAAGGGCTGGATTGTTGGCTCGGGAGCTGTTTCCAGGCGCTTTTTATTTATCTGACCTCAGAAAAGCCACTTTGTGCACCTGGGTGCCAGGCTTGGCACTGCCTGAGACCGTGTGGAGCTCTTTAACCCTTTCCAACCTCCAAAGGCCAGGTGCTGTGGGATCCATGGCCTCTGGAAGATGAAGATGACTGCTGTTGGCTTCATCTGGGCTGGGATGTGGTCACTGGCTCSTCTTGGCAGCAAACCATGAAATGCTGTTACATAAATCTTAAGAGGTCCACCACAAGCTCATCRCAAGCACTCATCGCTGCTATCCCTAATACTCTTATCCTAAGGGATTCAATGGGACTCCCTACACTCCTTTGAGGAATTTCTGACCTGTGTCTTGGAGGGATCTTGGACCAATAATCAGATTTTGGGGCGAGAGAGGGAGAGGCCAGCCAGATGTCTGTGGCTGCCCTTCCACTCCATTTTAACCGAGTCCATTCCTTCTGCACAAGCTCCCTGTCAAAAATAACTTCTGGTATTGAATCTGAGACCCAGAAAAACTTTGTGCATGGTCATATACAAATTGCATGTTCAGCATTGCTAGTTTTAATTTGGCTTTGCATCTTTTTTTCTCCCCTCCTTTTAATGGGAAAAACTATTAAAACGGGAATTTCCTTTTTTTTTTTTGTAATCACAAGAGCTTTAATTAAGAGAAGGATTTTACAGTGGATTTGTTTGGAAGTTTGATTTTGATAAAAGGTGCTCTGTGGGGAGGGAGGCTGGACTGATCTCACTGTACTTTGTCCCCAGGCATGGGCCGTGGAAACAGGAAAGTACCAGGAAGGAGTGGACGAGCCAGACCCTGCAAAGTGGAAGGCTCAGCTCCGATGTGCACTTAACAAGAGCCGGGAATTTAATTTGATGTACGATGGCACCAAGGAGGTGCCCATGAACCCCATTAAAATTTATGAAGTGTGTGACATCCCGCAGTCACAGGGGTCAATCATTAATCCAGGTGAGTGCCTTGCTGCCACGGCTGGCTCCTGGGCAGGCGTTGGTCCAACACAGCTCCTTCCCTCTCTGCATTAACTCTCCAGCTGCCTTTGTGCAGCTTCAACTGAAAGGACTTTGAACCATGCTTTCCTACTAAAATATTAACAAAGCTGCTCACAGTTTAATATTTTCCTGCTAAACAGTGTAATATTGGCAATACTGTGTTGTACTCCATCAATATTTTAACCTTAGCTTTCTAGAATTATATRTTAAACTGAAATGAGCATCTTGTATGGATCAGATTTATCCTTTTTTTACTTACATTTAAAAAATACATCAATTTATATCCAGCATTGCGCACAACCAATATGAAGATGACATCATTTTTTCAGGGTTTCATGCTGATCATCCACCCACRAGAATGTGTTTGTTTGCAGGTTCCACTGGCTCAGCTCCGTGGGATGAAAAGGATAATGATCTTGATGATGAAGAGGAGGAAGAATTGAATCAGTCTTGTCCCAATGTCCCAATTCAAGAGACATTTCCATTTCTTAATATCAATGGTTGGTGGCCCAGACTAAYGTATTAGTGAAGGTGTTTGTGTGTAATTTGCCACGTGCTTGAAATAAAACCTTGGTTTATTGAAGGATTGCTGCCTTTTTGTAGATTCGCCCATGGCTCCAGCCAGTGCTGAAAACTGCAGCTCTGAAACCGTGTGGCCAAAGAACGAACCCCTGGATATGGAAATGCCCCCGACGGCACTGCAGCACGACTTCTTCAGCAGCCCCGAGCTCTGGATCAGCTCCCTGCCAAGTACGTGCATGGGTTTGTGACAGTGCTTCTGCTTTGGTCCTTTAAAACCCCACAAAAATAGCGTTTTGCCTTTTTTCCCTGTGGCTGTTAGCGGGTGAGCAAGGAGAATTTGTGTGGTTTCAGTAGGACTGTGAGAGGTTTAAACATCCCAGTGAGGGCTGTGGGTGTTCCTGTGCTGGTGTGCTTGTGAAACACWGCAGTGCTCCAGGAACAGCCACACTGACGCTTTCTCTCTCAGTGACAGACCTGGAAATCAAGTTTGAATATCGAGGAAAGGAGACAGGACCCACGACGACCGTGAGCAACCCTCAGGGCTGCAGACTTTTCTACGGAGAGCTGGGTCCCATGCCAGACCAGGAGGAGCTTTTTGGGCCCATCAGCTTGGAGCAGGTGAAGTTCCCAGGGACGGAGCAGATCACCAACGAAAGGCAGAAAATCTTCACCAGTCGGCTGCTGGATGTGATGGACAGGGGACTGATCCTGGAGGTCAGCGGCCACGCCATCTACGCCGTGCGGCTGTGCCAGTGCAAGGTGTACTGGTCAGGGCCCTGYGCGCCCTCCTCCACCACCCCAAATCTCATCGAGAGGCAGAAGAAGGTCAAGCTCTTCTGTCTGGAAACGTTCCTAAGCGGTAGGTAATTCTGCCTCTGGAAAAAATGGCTTTGGACACTGTTGGAAAGGGTGGTTTGCATTGGGCTCTGCCTGGATGCACCAGGTAATTCCTGTGTGTGCAGAGTGGGTCAAGGCCACTGCTTCCCCAATTTCAGGGGAGCTCAGAGCGGGTGTATGGCAGGAAAAAGGACTGTGTTTAATGCTCTGAGGGACATCAGAGAGCCCTGCTTTTAAAGAAAGCACTTTACATGCAAGAAATGAGCTGTAATTGTGTGAGAGGTGGCTGAGGACAGTGTGTAGGGAAGACTGGGGGTAATGCAGTGAGCTGGGATGTCGTGGGTGTTTCCAGCCTAAAGAGGATAACCCTGCAGCATTCTGCTTTTCTYCATAGAGCTGATTGCCCATCAGAAAGGACAAATTGAGAAGCAGCCACCATACGAGATCTACTTCTGTTTTGGGGAAGAGTGGCCKGATGGAAAACCCAGGGAGAGGAAGCTGATCGTGGTGCAGGTAGGAGCTGGGGCTCTGGGGTGACAGGTACCAGCCTTGYTGGCTTTGGGGTCAATTCCCATGGACACCAGTGACCTGACAGCAGGAAAACTCCAGTGAGGTTGTGGGTTTCGGCRGAGCAAATAAAATGTGACACGTGCTGAATAGAATTGGTTTGTGAGTGTTTTAGGGTCTTGTGGGAACCATCCCTGCATCCAGGACAGGGGTTCCTGCAGGGGAACRGGGTTATTCTGTGTCTTTAGGCTAAAACAAGTGACATTTTCTTTGACAGGTGATCCCCGTTGTGGCACGGATGATCTACGAGATGTTCTCCGGAGACTTCACGCGCTCCTTCGACAGCGGCAGCGTGCGGCTGCAGATCTCCACGCCGGACATCAAGGACAACATCGTGGCACATCTGAAGCAGCTCTACCGGCTGCTGCAGAACCACCAGGAGGGCTGGCCCATGCAAGCCCCGGCCATGCACATGGCACAGCCCCTCCCCGCACAGTGACAGACCCYCGCCTTCCTCCGGGGTTTCCTATGTTGTACATAGAGAGAAATGTTTCTTAACCAGTGCCTTGCCTAAATCTGAAGAAATAAAATCTGTAAATCTCGTCATCTGATTCCACAAGTCCAGCARTCTTTGGTGCTTTTATTTTGGAAGTGGCTCAAAACAGAGGGGATTACAGGAATACTTCCAACTCCTTCACCCTTTTCAGCTGTTTCCTTAAGCAACCCATCTGTATAAATCAGATTTTCAATTCTGTAATATTTTTTAATTACTATTAATGCAATGTATATAAACACTTGATCATTAGAGGGGGGGGAAAGAAAGTAATGTGTCCTCTATTAAACGTGCCTGGGCAGTATCACTTTGTGTAATTTTTTTTTGCTTTAACGGGGCTGTAGCAGCAACCTCAGACCTGATACTCTTCTTACAACGTGGTGTTTTTTAGAGGCTGTGTTTTAGATGGGGTAGCGTAACTCCGTACGTCCCAGAATTGGGTTGGAAGGGCCGCTCCCCTCCTTTGTGGCCGGGCTGGGAGCGTTCCCCTCCCTTCCCCGGCCATGGCGCCGCGCTCCGCCCCGCGCAGGGAGGCGGCTCCGCCCGGGGCCGGGGCTCATCTGGGGACCGCCCCGGAACCGCCAGCGTTCCCCGGAACCGCGGGGCTGACGAGGGCAGAGTTCCGCTGATGGTCCCGGAGCGCTGTTCAGTGTTCCGCTGATGGCTCCGGGACACTGCCGAGGGTTCCGCTGATCGCCCCGGCGCTCTGCCCGGTGTTCCGCTGATGTTCCCGGCGCTCTGCCCGGTGTTCCGCTGATGATCCCGGGGCGCTGCCCGGTGTTCCGCTGATCCCCCCGGGTCGCTGTCCGGGGTTCCGCCGATGGGTTCGGGGGTCTGTCCGGGGTTCCGCTGATCGCCCCGGAGAGCTGCCCGGTGTTCCGCTGATGATCCCGGGGTGCTGTTCAGCGTTCCGCTGATGGTCCAGGGGCGCTGTTCAGGGTTCCGCTGATTGTCCCAGCGCTCTGCCCGGTGTTCCGCTGATCGCCCCGGCTCTCTGCCCGGTGTTCCGCTGATGCTCCCGGCTCTCTGCCCGGTGTTCCGCTGATCGCCCCGGGTCGCTGCCGAGGGTTCCGCTGATCTCCCCGGCTCTCTGCCCGGTGTTCCGCTGATCTCCCCGGCTCTCTGCCCGGTGTTCCGCTGATCGCCCCGGAGAGCTGCCCGGTGTTCCGCTGATGGTCCCGGGTCGCTGTTCAGGGTTCCGCTGATGGTCCCGGTTCTCTGCCCGGGGTTCCGCTGATGGTCCCGGCGCTCTGCCCAGGGTTCCGCTGATGGTCCCGGCTCTCTGCCCGGGGTTCCGCTGATCTCCCCGGGGCGCTGCCCAGGGTTCCACCGATGTCTCCGGGGCCCGGAGCGCTGTCCGTCCCGCTGCTGGTGGCGGCGGCCCGTGAGTTGCAGGGTCCCGGGGCCGGGCGGAGGCGGCGATTGCCCGCATCCCGGGCTCTGCATGCTGCCGCCGAGGTGCTGGCCGTGGCGGCGGGGCTGAAGCCGGCGCTGCTGTGGGACTGCGGGGCGGCGRGCCCGGCCGAGCTGCGGCGGTACCTGGACCGGCTGCGGGAGGCCGGGCTGGCCCCGGGCCGGCTCCATGTGCTGGCCATGGGCGGCTCGGCGCTGCTGCTGCGGCCGGGGCTGGCCCTGGAGCGGCTCCGCGCTGTGCTCCGCGCCCGGCCCGCTCCCATCGTGGATGTGTCGGCGGAGCTGCGGGACCCCGCTCTGTGCTCCGCTTCCCAGGCTCGCACCATCCACGGCCACCTCGCCGCCCTCCTGGGCCACCTGCGGGACGCCGAGGCCGCCAGCRCCGAGCCGGTGACCGCCAGCGAGGTTGTGCCCGGCGATTGGAACCTGTGCACGGTGGCCGGGGTGCTGCTGGGCTACCCCGCCGTGTACACCTTCGCCAGCGCCGAGGCAGGCGAGAACTGCCTGGCGCTCACCCCRCTGAGGGTGTTCACCGCCCGGGCATCCTGCCCCAGGATACAGGACGGGCTCAGGGTCCAGATCTACTCGTTCAGCGTCCCGGAGAGCCTGTGCGCGGAGCTGAGGGATGCGCTGGATGCCTGGTGCCGGCAGCTCCGGGAGGCTTTCAGTGCGCAGAGCGATTTCGTGGATCTCTGCATTTCCAGCGAGGTYGTGTCTCTTCCAGCGGTTGCCTTGTGAAACACGAGCATACTYAGACTTTCTGGTCCTCCTCACTCCATCAAGGCAAATATCCAGTTCCCTGTGAGGTGSTCCCTGCATCTCTCTGAACTTGAGGACTGAAGTGTGACAGTCACCGCAGGCCGGTGGAAAATCAAATATTGTACATGAATGAAGATGACTGTGTGGATGTGTGTGCTCACAGCTGCTCTGCTGCCTCGGTCCTGCCTGCACATTGCACTCTGAGGACAATGTGTATTTATCTGCATCAGCAGCTGAGGATGAATAAAAAATTTGAGCACTCTGGTGCTTTGAATTGGTGAAGTTTATTGTAGGCTCCGTGTGTGTTTGCTGCGTGGATATTTCCTGTATATTCCCTGTGTATTTCATGTGTATTTACTTGTATCTGAGCTTGCACATGAATGAAGGGCAAGTGCTGCTGTAAAACCTGCACRGTGCAGCTGAAAAAGGACTTCAAAGCCCTGTCTGTGATGAATTCATGTGGTGCTCATAGCCAAAAGGAAACCAGTGTGGCTTGGGAATGCTTGGCCACAAGACAGGCGGGAAGAATGGGATAGAACAGGGCCCGGTAGGTGGGAGGTGGGAAAAGGACACATGAGGGGACTGCTAAAAGCCCCCYTGAGCTGGGTTTGTTTGTCAGGTGAGAGTAGAGATGGCCCAGGATTGAGCACCTCCCATTTAGGGAGGCAATAAATACAGGAAGAGAATTTGGGGGGCATAAAACCCAAGCAGGCTGGATCCCAAGGGCACGGGATGCCCTGTCCCCCTTGCCCTGTGGAGCCATGGCAGCGGTGACCAGAGGGGCTCTGTCCATCAGTGCCTCAGGAACTGGGCAGTGCAGCCTTCAGCAGGAACAGAATAATCACAGCTCGGGAAAGGGGGATCTCCCCGTTTATTGGGAATTGGCTGGAGAGAGACCAGCTCGGGGTATGAACCAAACGTGCATGTACAAAACAGCAGAACGTACGGTGAGGTCACGTTGCTTTTGGTGAAGCAGAGGTCCGTTTATACAGTGAAGTCAGCCTGCAGTGAAGTTCCTGCAGTGAAATCAGCCATCAAAGAGCTCCTTCACAGCYTGTAACTCCCGAGGAAGACAGCGATGGCCGCTGCTGTCACTGCCACCAGGAAAGGGATCCAGTGACAGCGCTGTCTCTGCCARGAGAAGCTTGTGTTACCAGGGTTGTTCTGGGGGATGAACTTTCCAGCCCTAGCTGGATGTCATCCATCTCTGCACAGCACAAAGGAGGGGGATCTTTCTCAGGGTGCTGTGCAGCGCTGGGGTTTGGCACAGGAGCTGGGGTTTGGGACAGGAGCTGGGGATCAGGACAGGAGCTGGGGGTCGGGATTTGGGACAGGAGCTGGGGATCAGGACAGGAGCTGGGGATCAGGACATGAGCTGGGGATCAGGACAGGAGCTGGGGATCAGGACACGAGCTGGGGATCAGGACAGGAGCTGGGGATTGGGACAGGAGCTGGGGATCGGGACAGGAGCTGGGG
>NW_026624464.1:30448-34636 GCF_030028575.1 Malurus melanocephalus
TGGGATTTGGGCCAGGAGCTGGGGATCAGGACAGGAGCTGGGGATCGGGATTTGGGACAGGAGCTGGGGATTGGGACAGGAGCTGGGGATTGGGACAGGAGCTGGGGGTCGGGATTTGGGACAGGAGCTGGGGTTTGGGACAGGAGCTCGGGACAGGAGCTGGGGTTTGGGACAGGAGCTGGGGGTTTGGGACAGGAGCTCGGGACAGGAGCTGGGATTTGGGACAGGAGCTGGGGGTTTGGGACAGGAGCTCGGGACAGGAGCTGGGATTTGGGACAGGAGCTGGGGGTCGGGATTTGGGACAGGAGCTGCGGATCAGGACAGGAGCTGGGGGTCAGGACAGGAGCTGGGAATCGGGATTTGGGACAGGAGCTGGGGTTTGGGACAGGAGCTGGGGGTCGGGATTTGGGACAGCAGCTCCCACCTGTGCCCGGCTGCCGTGGGAGCGGTTGAGCTCGTCCCGGCACTGGCGCAGCCGGCTCAGGCACGACTGGTACTCCTCGCTCAGCGCCTCCAGCTCCCAGCGCAGCTCCGAGCACTGCRAGCACAGCGAGGGGCTCTGAGCAGGAGGTGTCCCCTGCTGCTGGCACACAGCCGGGGTGGCCGGGCTGGCCGGGCTCCCACAGTGGCCACAGCGCTGTCCCTGTGCAGGGACATGGCCCTGCTCTGCCTCTGGAGCATCCTGGTGATCCTGTGGGGATAGAGAGTTACTGGAGCAGGACAATGTCCCATGAGTGTCCATTACTGGAGCAGGACAATGCCACCTGAGTGTCCCTTACTGGAGCAGGACAATGCCACCTGAGTGTCCCTTACTGGAGCAGGACAATGCCACCTGAGTGTCCCTTACTGGAGCAGGACAATGCCACCTGAGTGTCCCTTACTGGAGCAGGGCAATGCCACCTCAATGTCCTGATCCTGTGGGGACAGAGCACAGCTCAGTGTTACTGGAGCAGGACAATGCCACCTCAGTGTCCCTTACTGGAGCAGGACAATGCCACCTGAGTGTCCCTTACTGGAGCAGGACAATGCCACCTGAGTGTCCCTTACTGGAGCAGGGCAATGCCACCTCAATGTCCTGATCCTGTGGGGACAGAGCACAGCTCAGTGTTACTGGCAGCAGGTGCTGGGGCAATGCCCACTCTGCCACCCTCCCACTGCCCTCTTGGCTTTGCTGTCACCATTCCCATCAGATGGGAGAAAGCAGCCGTACTGATTTTTATGACTATGAGAGTGTGCAGGTCAGGAAGAAGTGGAATGCAAACTTCTGCCAGGGTTGGCCTCTCTTTCTGAAATTCATTTTGYGTTTTACTGACCCTGACAGTCCTTKAAGCCCTCTGAGACATGGGACACATGGGCCATGTGCCTTGGTTGTGCTGCACAACCCCAAACTCAGGGATGGCCCCTTTTCCTCACCAGAATGAGTTTTCCCCGACTCTGATGAGCTCTGCAGCTCTGCAGACTCCTCTCCTGTGTGGCTCTCAGCTCTGCTACATTAAATTATAAACCAGTTTTTAAAATAAATCCTTGCTGGTTGAACACTGCTGTAAGAATTGAGGGGCTGCTCATTGGCACAAATCTGGTTTGATAGCAAAGTGTGTGCAAAAGGCTACAAACCTTTGACTGTTTGGGGTGGTTTTTTTTGCAGTCCAATTGTAAGGGCATTGCTTCTGTAGCAAACCCTTCCTGTTATTTTTATTGCTGTTATTATTACAAACCTTTTCTTTTCCTCCTCTCCCTTATGCTCAGGGCTTTGATGATTAATGTGCTGCTTCCCTGTGAGGTTGTCAAAGCTCTCCTGCATGTGAGAGCAGAATTGGGTTTGGATGGGGAGAACTCTGCTGCTGGAACCCTGTGCTTGTGCTTCACGGGGGCTTTACCAAGCCTGGTAATTCGGATAAAAATTCAGCAGAGCTAATCTTACAGGAGACCCCAAGCTTGCTGAGTGACTTCCTCACCTCGTTCTCCTTTGCTCTCAGCTGGGATGTCCTTTTCTGCATCTCATCCTTCAGCCTTTCTTTTCCCTCCTCCTCCTCGGGGTGCTCTAGCACAGCATTTTGTTTTTCCTTGGCAGGAGTGAGAGRTGGGGTCTGTGTGGTGGAAACCTGGTCTAGAAAACAGTCAGGCTTCTGGTGAGAAACAGCTCCAGGCTCTGGGATTGCTTTAGCTCTTGTTTACTCAGCTACAGTTTAAGGATAATATTTGTGTGCTACACACAAAGCAGAAGAAACAGGAGCTGAGATTGTTAGCACAGGTCYGCCTCTGCTGTAGCTACAAGTTTATCCTCTTTAGAGCAATATTTCTAAGCAGTTGCCAGAAATGGAGGGGAGGGAGAGCTAAAATGCCTTTTTTATTACTTTTGTCAAATACAGCTGTAATTGCAATTATAAACTGGAATGTATTTTGTCTAGAAAAAAGATGGCGTAGCCATTGAGGTAGAATTTGCAGTGAAATCCATTTATTTTTTAAAGTGTTTGCCATCATAAATACATTTATGTTTTGATATTAGCTAGCAAAACAACTCATTCTGTGCAGCTCTAAAATTACCCTTTATTCTAAACCAATGTAGACTTCTCCTAGAGTCAGGGCTAGTGTTCCTGTGTCCAGGGAGTGCTACGTGGGGGTTACAAAGTTTGCTGACCTTTCCTTTGCACCGACACCTCCTGCCTCTTCCATTGGTTGTTCTGGTTGTGGATCAAGTCTGGGAACACAAAAATTCACATTATTGTCCCCACCAGCACCAAAGAAGATTTCTTACTTTGTGCATCTCTGTGTTCCTTACTCTGCAAATGGCTGATKGTTGCCTCCAACGTCACCTTCTGCTCTTGCTCTTTTTGCAGTTTATCTGAAATGAGGACAGGAGGAAATCAAGGTTGGTGTAAATCTCTGKTTATCTTTATGCAGGGGTGGTACAGTTCTGTTCTCCACTGTTGGCTGCACTGAACTTTCTTTTCTGAAGGGATGTGATTTTTAGCTCTTCATTACCCTTTCTGGGCAGCTTTTTATTCAAGTCATTTATAGTTTATTTTAAAGCTGTTCATKCAAGACCTGTTATGAGATTAGAACTGCGACCCACTCTCTCTTCCATAATTATGTTTTAAAACAGTTGTGTGTGAGTTTAGAATAACGTGTGTGAGTTTAAAATAACGTGTGTGAGTTTAGGGTAACGTGTGTGAGTTTAGAATAACGTGTGTGAGTTTAGAATAACGTGTGAGTTTAAAATAATGTGTGTGAGTTTAGAATAACGTGTGTGAGTTTAGAGTAACGTGTGTGAGTTTAGAATAATGTATGTGAGTTTAGAGTAACGTGTGTGAGTTTAGAATAATGTGTATGAGTTTAAAATAACATGTGTGAGTTTAAAATAATGTGTGTGAGTTTCTTTGCCTCTGTCTGACCTGTGTTTTGGGATAATTTCGGCTCCTGTGTGGCATCATCATCCCACAGCACTGGAGCTGCAGGGCAGCGTTTGCTGGGCTGGCAATGCTGCAAAATCCTCATTCCTCTGAGCTGAGGACACATCTCAGATTTTCATTTCTTTTCAGGTGTCCTATTCCACCCTCTCTTCTAGAAAAGTGACTTCTCTGAGCTTTTTAATCTGATCAGAGCCAACTTTAGGGGCTCTTTGTTAATCAGAAGGTTTTGTGGCGAGGTGAGGTTTGCAGCAGTTGGTGTGCCTGCAGCTCTGAGCGCTGCGGCTTTAGGAGTGTTTTCCTTGTCCCCTCTGTGTTTTTGCAGGGCAGAGCCCAGGCCATTCCCTGTCCCCATACCTTGGAGGTGGCGGATGTGGCCAGCCTGGCGGTCATTGTCGCTGCGCAGGGCGCTGGCTCCGTGCAGCAGCTCCGAGTGCTCRTCCCGCAGCAGCCGCAGCTCCCGGCTCAGCCTCTCCTTCTGCTCCTCCGCCCGCTGGAGCTGGCTTTGCAAAGCCTGGAAGCTGTTTGTGAGCTCGGCGTGGGCCGTGGTCACCTGGCTCAGTTCGGCTCTCAGGGCTGTGTCGTGTTCTTTCCGCAGGGCGAGGTCTTCTCTGGCCTCTGCCAGGCTTCTCTGGGGAGGAGAAGGGCACCCAGGGCTGGGATGGTGCCAGCCTGCCCTGGTGACAGCAGAAATGCTGGATCTCCCAGCACCAGGACACAAAAACTGTGTGGGGCTGATGCCATCTGATGGCTGGGATGGTGCCAGCCTGCCCTGGTGACA
>NW_026624464.1:37469-38797 GCF_030028575.1 Malurus melanocephalus
GTTGCAACATCTGCACTTGGGCAGGGGGATCAGGGCGATGATTCATTTTCCTCATTATCACCTCTGGGTGTTAGTCAGGCTTTGTGAAAGCAGCCTGCATGCAAATTCWGATCACATTTGGAACAGAGAGTTCACGTAGGCTGTTTTTCCACCACTGACATCCTCTCTGCCCACTGCTCTTTGAAGTCACGACTTTTAGAAGAAACTCCATCATGTGCCAGGAATAGCAGACAGACCCAACCAAACCAGGTTCCCTGATGTCTCAGCACTGTTTAAATTCACACATTTACAGTCCCAAAGGCTGAATCTTCCCAGTTTTGGTTGTTGGTGCAAAGAACTAAAGGCTCTTAGTGAGCAGGAGGAATTTTGAGCAGCAGTTTTAGATGTACAGTGGGCAGAGAGGGTTATGCCTGGTTTTCCTCGGTTTATCCTCTGGTTTTCCTCAGTTTATCCTCTGTGCACAGATGTGGCTGTGCCCTGTGCAGGCAATCAGACCCCTCCTCTGTTCTGGAGCAGAAATCATGGAAGGATTTGGGTTGGAAGGAGCCTTAATCACAACTGAGACTCACTCAGCATCCTTCACCTGGCAGCGTTTCTGAACCAGTTTTACAGCAGGTGGGGGGTTAAGGCCCAGAGGTGGGGTGAATTGGGAAATAATAAGTGAAATAAGTGAAATAAGTGAAATAAATAAGTGAAATAAGTGAAATTGGGGGATGGGGAAGGAGCCCAATGCTCTGTCCCTTCTGTCTTGCACCCCCCTCCTCCTGCAGAGGTTTCACTTGCCCCATCAATTCCCAACCACACCAGAACAGCTCCTCAGAGAGGACTCTGGCCATTCCAAGAGCTATTGCCACGTTCCTATGCATTCAACAGCACATCTTTGAAACCCAAAGAGCTAAAAAACTGCTACAGCAAACATTTGGCATCTCACTGGGGCTGGAAAGAGGCAGCACAGAGTTCTGGGGAAGTTTCTTTCCATCCTCCCTCCCTTTTCCAGCCCTGCAGAAACGCCAAGCCCCACCTAAATCCCCTCCAAGCAGCAGCATCTGATGAAAAACTGAGTGCAAGAGGCAGCAGCAAAGTCTCTGCTGCAGCAGAGCCAGCGAGCAGCAAACAGCACCCACCTTTTTGCCATCTGAGGTTTCGTGCCACTTCCTGAGCGTGTGGCTGGGTGTTTTTTCCTGCTCACATTATATTGAAAAAGAGCGAGCAAAGGCGGAAGTTTCTGACCACAGGATGTGTAACAGGAGTTTTTGTGCCCCCTCACCCAATCACTCGCTTTGCTGCCCCAACAGAACTTTCTAACCACCTTTTTTTTTTTTTTTTTT
>NW_026624464.1:40133-41477 GCF_030028575.1 Malurus melanocephalus
ACAGGATGGTCATGGGGACAGGATGGTCATGGGGACAGGATGGTCATGGGGACAGGATGATCATGGGGACAGGATGGTCAGTGGACACAGGATGGTCGTGGGGACAGGATGGTCATAGGGACAGGATGGTCATGGGGACAGGATGGTCATGGGGACAGCCCTGAGCCCCCCTGACCTTCCCCTGCCTGGGGGGCTCCAGCTCTTGGAATTCTCTTGACTTTTTGCATTAAAACTGGGCTTTCAACACCCTTTATTTAACAATATCAATTTTAAAAGTATTATTCTTGATAAAAAAAACAGCTGTCCCAGAGGGTGCTGAGCACTGTTTGGTACCTACCTTCAGGTAGTTGGAGAGCTGCACAATTTCCTGCAAGGGAAAGGGAAATGTTTAAACATGAGTTGTTTCAGTTTATAAACATTTAATGAAATTGCTACAAAATCTAAATATTTTTTAAATAAGTGAATTAACAGCCTATATTTGGGTGGAGAAGAAAACCTTGCTGGGGTTCATTGGGAACCCCTGTTTTTTTCCAGGGAAGTGGAAATATTTCTACAGCGATTGAACTTTCAGGAGTTTGTGCTTTGCTTACCTTATTTAAAACTGCTATTCCCCAGCTGGAATGAAAAGCAGAGTGTGTCACTGAGGTGTGAGGAGGGGCTGCAGCCACCCCCAGCTCTGGGCACCCTCTGAGCTGTGTCTGCTCTGCAAACCCCGGTGCCTTGGTGAGGGAGCACTGTGGGGTGGGGGCTGTGCCCGGGGGGTTCAGGGATGGAGGGAGGGAGGGCAGGACCCCCTTACTCTGTCTGCTGGCTGCAATCCTTCACCCCTGGGCTGGGGCTCGGCAGGGTCTGCGTTCCTGTGGAAGGAAAATGCAAGGATGGCAGTGATCCCTTGTCCCAGAGATCATTCCCACTCAGGTGTCCATTTCTGGTCCCAGATGGCTCCCRTTGCTCCCAGTTTAACAATTCCCAGTGACAGCCCAGGGGGCACAAGAGACAGAAATGTCCTGCTCTGATGGGCAGAGGAGTGTGGTTTAAGGAGTCCTGCAGGGAGGTGATTCCCTGGAGCCCTGGGTGATGTTGGGGCAGAGCGGCTGTGGGATGGTTCATCCCTCCCCAGGAATGGTCCTGATGCCTGCAGTGTGCAGGGAAAGCTCAGCCTGGGCTGGTGGAACAGCCTGGGAATGCTGCTCCAAAGAGCTCCATGGAGACGTGAGGTGGGGAGGGAATGTTGTGTTGGCAGATCTGAGCATCCCTCACCTACCTTGGGTGTTCACGGAGAGCCCTGGTGCCGGGGGGAGGCTGAGCTGGAGCGGGGGCTGTGCTGTGGGGAATGTGGGGCAG
>NW_026624464.1:41980-45309 GCF_030028575.1 Malurus melanocephalus
AAAGCTATGCTGCTGGGCAGGGGTTTCATGGAGCAGGATGAGCTTTGAGTTGCACTGCAGAGCAGGGGGTACCTGGAGCAGGATGAGCTCAGAGCTGTGCTGTAGGGCAGGGATTTGTGGAGCAGGATGAGCTTTGAGCTGAGCTTTGAGCTGTGCTGCAGAGCAGGGGGTACCTTGAGCAGGCTGAGCTTTGAGCCATGCTGTAGGGCAGGGGGTACCTGGAGCAGGATGAGCTCTGAGCCGAGCTGCAAGAGCAGGGTGTACCTGGAGCAGGATGAGGTTTGAGCTGAGCTCTGAGCCGAGCTGCAAGAGCAGGGTGTACCTGGAGCAGGATGAGCTCTGAGCCGAGCTGCAGGGCAGGGGTTTTGTGGAGCAGGATGAGCTTTGAGCTGAGCTGCAGGGCAGGGGGTACCTGGAGTAGGATGAGGTTTGAGCTGAGCTGCAGGGCAGGGGTTTTGTGAAGCAGGCTGAGCTTTGATCTGAGCTTTGATCTGAGCTTTGAGCCGAGCTGCAAGAGCAGGGTGTACCTGGAGCAGGATGCTCGGTCCCACCTCCAGCCGTGACGAGGGGTCCGGAGGGACTCGTTCCTCGGGCTCCTGTCCCAGCRGTGTCCCCGTGGCATCGCTCAGCAGGTTCCTCCTCCTCAGGAACTCGGTTTGCCGGGGGCTCTGTGCCGGTCCCGGGGCTGGCCGGGCCAGGTGGCGGCAGGTGGTGGCATTGTCCCTGCGGAGCAGGCTCTCCCTGGCCTCGTGTCGCCGCTCGCTCCTCTCCTCGTAGCTCTCCCCCGGGCGCCGCCGTGGCCGTGCCCGCCTGGGCATGGGGGGATTGTGCCTGTGGAACAAACACAGCTCGGGGTGAAAACAGAGCACTTGTAGGATTTCATGGTGGTGAGGAGTCGGGCAGTGGTTCTGGAGTCCCCTGTACATGTGTAACACTTCTGACACTGATGTGTCCAGAGCAGATCTGCTCTATAATTCTGGTGACTGTCCCTGTGGTGGCTGTGAGGTGCTCAAAGCCCATTCCTTGCACTGTCATTCACTGCAGGATGTTTTTGGGGTGGGCAGCTCTTGCCTTGGGCAGAGGAAAGGCCCACAAGCCCCAGCCAAGACACTGCCCCAAATGCAGAGTGTTTTCCAACTCATTTTAGATAAATCCCAATTGCATGTCCCGCTCAGTCTGTGCTCATCCATCTCTTCCCAGCAGGAAAAGCTCAGCCACTCCCCCACCTGCGCTGTCCCAGGGCTGTAAAAGGCTTGGCTCACTAAAAGTGCACTGAAAAGCAGAGTAAAGCTCAAAGAAACACAATCCATTACTTACCCCGAGCTGAGCAGACTGTTGAGGCCTTCTTGACAAGCTAATCCTCTATTTTCTCCTTCTGTTACCCCAAATCACCCTCTCTAATTAAACATGTCCTTTATCTTTGCTTTCCAAGCTGTTACACTTCTTGCTTCAAGGGAAACCAGAACAAACCTGYGCTTCTTGCTGGTTCACGTTGGAGTTTCCCAGCGCAGGCTCAAATTGGGGTGAAGAAAGAGGAAAAAGGTGCATGAAGCTGCCGTTCCCTCCGCGCCCCTGCAGTCCCAGCAGCTCTGGAGCACTCACCTGGAGCCAGGGGTCCTGTCCAACCCTGCAGAGCTGGCTGGTATCGGGCAGGAACTCGCCCCAGCTGCCCTCCTCATGCCAACCACCTCATCTTGTGCTTGGCTCTCCTTTTCTCTGTCAAACAGGAAACGTTGCAGCTGCGGCCGAGCCCCGGTTCCTGTCTGAGCTCGCACAGCCCGGCTCCCAGCGGGATTGGGGTTATCTGGGGAGCCCAGAATGTCCAGCCTGCCTCCCAGCACAGTTATCTGCTGGGCATCTCCCCTCGCTGCTGGGACACTCAGAGCTGCCTCACGGAGCTGCTCGTGGCACTCRGTGACGGAGTTTCCCCGAGCGGCTTTGGGGCACAGAAATCCAGACTTAGGGAAGTACAGTAATGCTATTATTGTAAGGCTCCTTGCAGATTGGAAAGAGGAAAAAAAAAGGGTGTTTTGGCAGCTGAGGAGAGGTCAGGAATGGCAGAAATTCATTAAGGTCTTTAGAGAAGTGAAAGCTTCGTTAATGCAAATCGGGAGGAGGTCGGTTTGGCCAGCTGGGCACTGATAAGGGCTCGGTGCCCTGATAAGAGCTTGTGCACGTGGAGAAGGAACACCAGCAAAAGAAGAGATCTCAAAGTAACACAGGATTTATTTTTACAAAGACTGGCATGGAAGGGATGARTGACAAAAATTTTCCTGATCTGGAGGCCCTCTCGTGGCTTTGGGTGGTTTGTGCTGCTCGGACCAAATCCTGGTTCTGGGCCAAGCTTGGCACCGGTGCCAGAGGGAACAGTTTCTGGAGGTTGGGCAGGAAACCTACTGGTGAGCAGTCCCTGCTGCAGGACTCCTTTGAAGCGCCTCCTGCTTGGAAAAAAACCCATCACAGGAGTCCCTTACCAAAAAGGACATTTTTGTGCTGCGTTCCTGACTCCTGGAGTGTCCTGTCCCAGGGGGTGCCAGGGGGTGCCAGCCCAGGGGATGCCCCAGCGGTGTGGAGAGCTGGATTAACCCCCAAATCCCCGATGCCCGTCCCCAGGGGTCCCAGCAGGCTGCAGACTCTACGCTGTGGTGTTTGGGTGGTGGAAGTTGCTGCGGAGGATGGAGTCGAGGATCTCCGGGRCGATGCTGCGGCCGAGGAGCGTGGCACGGATGGACAGGGACGGGTAGAGCACCTCACGTTGGCGCAGCGCTGCCCCACGGATGATCTCCAGGGCACACTCGTCCTTGGGCGCCGGYGTGGAGCGGATGATGTGCGAGACGGCGCGCACGGCGCTCTCTGCGAGGGACAGYGGGGTGGTGGCACGTGGGGCACTGCCCGGGGTGTGGGGTGTCCCCAGAGTGCCAAACCCCGGGGATCACAGCTGTTTAACAGCCTTAGGACAGGGACAAGGACAATGACAGCCACKGCCTTTCCACCTCCTGAGTGGCCACAGGATCTCTGCTGGGTTCACTGCAAGGATGGCAGAGCCAAAGATCTCGGGGTGCACCTTTTGAGGGGTTGGGGTCCCCCCGAGCTGCACTGACACTGCAGGGGGAAGCTCCAGCAGCATTTGGGGCCAGGGAATGAGTGGTGGGCTTAGCCTGGCTGTGCCTGCATTGAGCTGGGACCAGGGAATGAGTGATGGGCTCAGCCTGGCTGTGCCTGCACTGGGCTGGGACCAGGGAATGAGTGATGGGCTCAGCCTGGCTGTGCCTGCACCGGGCTGGGACCAGGGAATGAGTGATGGGCTCAGCCTGGCTGTGCCTGCACTG
>NW_026624464.1:46150-47668 GCF_030028575.1 Malurus melanocephalus
GATGGGCTCAGCCTGGCTGTGCCTGCACTGGGCTGGGGACAGGGAATGGGGATGGGCTCAGCCTGGCTGTGCCTGCACTGGGCTGGGCTCCACTTAGGCCGAGCTTACCTGTGTTGATGTAGCCCAGGATGCAGAGCGTGATGGAGACATTGACCTTGTCCATGATGAATTCCTGTCTCAAGGAGCTGAAAAATCCGTCCAAGGCGAACTTGGTTGCGGCATAGGGAGCAATAAATGGGCCACCAGTTCTGCCTGGAGCACAGACACAGCACTGGGGTTCAGGCACYGGGCAGGCAGCAGCTCCYCYTTCCTCTTGCCCTGCCTGTAGCCACAGTGTTGGGATTTAGGGCGATGGAATAGGATGTCAGGAATGCTTGAGAGAAATAAAATGCAAATGCATGTGCAGTATGTGACATGCACATGAAATAAGCTGTGGTGCAGCCTGTGAAGGTGATTCGTGGGTGCAAAGAGACTGACAGGACAAAATATCAGCTGTAGATCCCCCAGAGCACCTGAATAGCTCACCCAAGATCTAAATCACAGGCTCACCCTGAGTCCCAGCTCTCTGCCTTTTAAAGAGGAGCTGGGCAGGGGTCCCTGGCAGGAGAGAAAGGGCTGTGGGCAGGGGGATCTCGCCCCAGGAGCTCACCGGCCACAGAGGAAACCACCACGATGCTGCCCTCGCTCTCCTTCAGCATGGGCAGGGCAGCCGTGGTCATGGCCACGTAGCTGATGAAGTTGATCTCCATGAGCTGTCGGACGTGCTCCACGTCCCCGTCGAAGAAGCGGACGCCGCCCTGGCCGATGTGGTTTAGGATGAGCATGTCGAGGCCACCTGGGGACACAGCCCGTTTGCCCATCACCTCCAAAAGAGCCTCTTGGTGGCTGGGAGGTGTTGGGTGAGGAGGGGCAGCCCCACAGCACCTACCCCAGGTGTTCTCAGCCTCCCGGAGCAGCTGCTGGGGCAGGGTGGGGCTGTCCATGGAGCCGCTGATGTAGCGGGCGGAGGCAGCGCCGAGCTCCAGGCATCGCTCCACGACCTGCGGTGACAGAACGGGGCTGGAGGGCTCTGTGCAGAGCCAGGCTGCTCCTGCCTTGGGCTGGGGAAGCGCTGGGGTGGAGCTGGAGGGTGTCAGGCATTGCCATGAGGATGACAATCCTCATCCAGCCCGGCTCTCTCCGCTTGCCGTTTACTTTCTGCAGCCTGGCCTCTGTCCGTGCCGTGAGCAGCAGGTGAGCCTCCATCCGTGCCAGGTGATATGCCATCTGCTCCCCGATGCCRCTGCTGGCTCCYGTCACGATCACCCGCTTCCCCCGGAGCATCTCTGCACGGGAGGTGAGAGCTCAGAGCCGGCAGAGCCCTCTCTGTGCCCCTGGGTGTGGGCATTTCCCTGTCCCTGCAGCTCCTTTATGTCCCTGAGGTTCCTCTCTTGTCCCTGGGGTCCCTCTCTGTCCCTGGGGCTCTTCTCTGTCCCGTCCACTCTTCTCTGTCCCCTCCACTCCTCTCTGTCCCTGAGG
>NW_026624464.1:48834-50086 GCF_030028575.1 Malurus melanocephalus
TCTCTGTCCCCTCCACCCTCATCGGACCACGTGTGAGGCTCCAGCTCTGCACCCAGCCTGGCCTGGGAGCGCTGAGGGTTGACCAATAAAAGGATTAAACGTTTCAAGGGGGAAAACTGCTTGTGTCCCGAAKAAGTCATTTACAGGGGTCAGAGCTGTGGCCCAGCAGAGCCAGTGTAATTCCAGGAGCTTTTCCTGTAATTCCAGGAGCTCTGACCCCTTGCCCGGGGTCTGCCCTTCCCTCCCACCGTGACTCTGGAAGGTCCTTGCAGGTCCCTCTGCTGCTGTGCCATCCTGGCTGCAAATCGTGTCCTTTCCATGACTTACCTTCATTGAAATCCTCCGATGCTGAATAAAAATAAAAGGCCAGTGCTGCTCCCAACAAAGGGATGAAAACCTTCAGGAGCAAACCCATCCCTGTGCAGGAGTGCAGGCAGGATTCAATGAGCCCCACAGGGAGGTGAAGGCGGCCCGAGTTTGCAAATGGGGCTGGGAAGTTTGGAGCTGGTTCTTATCTCACACAGGTTTATCTGTGGGACCTTTTCTTTGCACTGCCGGTGATTTAGCAAACATTAACCTCGTGAAGAGYGTGGCTTTGGACTTTAGGCTGTCCCTTTGCACCCTTGGAGTCCCAGGTGTGCTTTTGGAGAGTGCTGGAGGGGAGGCACTGCACAGATTCCACTCCACAGAGTGATGAGTGTGTGGTTCAGGGGTGGGGACAGCAGTGTCCCCTCGGAGCAGACAGCCATGGGATGGAYGGATGGATGCACATCCTTCTCTCCYCATWGTAAAGCAGGAGCAAGKCTTCCCTTCCTCGCTGGCTGCCCCGAGGATTTATTGATCAGCAGTATTGCTGTTTTACAGGTTCCTATCAATGTCCCAAAGGTTCATTTTCCAGCCATTTTTTGATGTTTCTGGTTTATTCTTTGTGATACCACCATTATTGTAATAATGACAGTTTATTGGGTGGCTCTTACCCCTAAAAAATATCACTGTTGAGGAATCCATGGGTTGTGAAARGCACTAAAAGAGCCAAGTGGATGAATGAGAAAATCTTCAGCTTTCCCAGCGCTGTGTATCACACTGCTCAGTGCCTGCTGGGCAAATGAGAGTAATTTTCTGAAAGTTTAAAGGGCAGAACCCTCTCTGTGTGTGCTGGTTTGTGTAGGTGATCTTGGGGAGAGGAGAAGAGAATTTAGGAAGAAATTAGGAAGAAATTAGGAAGAAATTAGGAAGAAATTAGGAAGAAATT
>NW_026624464.1:51612-53446 GCF_030028575.1 Malurus melanocephalus
TGCGCTGTGCCATTCTGTAAGCAGCGCCCATTTTTAAGTGMCGTGGAGAAATAAATGACTTTTGAGACTGCTTTTGGGTGGAAGAGAGGTGGGATCCCCTAGAGATGCTGCGGGAGAGTTGAAAGGGTGAGGTGTGGGAGAACAGCACCGCCCTTACCGGTGTCGATGAAGCCGAGGATGCAGAGCGTGATGGACACATTAATGTTCTGAATGCTGAATTCCTGCCTCAGGGAGCTGAAAAATCCATCCAGGGCAAACTTAGTCGCAGAGTAGGGGACGGTAAAGGGAAACCCGACTTTACCTGGACACAGAGTGAAGTTCTGTGTTAGCACAGGAGGCTGCTSTGCCTCACCTCTCTCCATCACAACAAGTGTTTTACCCAAAGGGAATTTGCAGGCAGTGAAGTGCCATTTTGGCACCTGAGCAGCAGTGTTACAAAAATTCCTGTTGGCTTCCAGCTCTTAAGGCCAAAGCGTGGCWCACATCTCTGCTCAGGGCATGGGCAGCCCATCGTAACCACAAAACCCTCAGGGGCAGAGATGGAGCAAAGTTGAAACTCTYGTCCCTGTCACTGAGCTGCTCACAGAGCACTGACCCACATTCCAGCTGGGGGCTTKCACTGCTCCAAAAGCAAAATGGGGCAATTGGACTGAGGAAAAACCCAACTCCATCAAGAGAATCCCAAACCAATCGGGATTTGGGTGCTGGGGCTGGTTTTGGGGAGGGGTTTGAGTTTTAGGCTGTTCTGGCCCCTTTGGGATGCCTGGTGTGATGTCTGTGTGTGTGCTGCTGCTGAAAATCAGCCCTCGAGGTGTCCCAYGTCACCAGGCTGGTGACACTGCACTCACCTGCCATGGATGAAACCACCACGATGCTGCCCTCGCTCTCCTTCAGCATGGGCAGGGCTGAKGTGGCCATGGCCACGTAGCTGAGGAAGTTGATYTCCAGGAGCTKTCGGACGTGCTCMACRTCCCCATCAAAGAARCCAAAGTAGGACGCACCAACGTGGTTAAGAATCAGCATGTCAAGGCCTCCTGCAGGCAGAAAAATGGGCATGGGGGACAGGGCTACAGCCAGCAAAACATTTCCTGGGAGCAGAATAAGGGTAATCCACAAAAATCAGGTTTTTGGGTCAGCTGTGTCCTGCTGTCTCCGGAGCGGGGATATGGCCTGGATGGGGGCTGCCAGTACATATTTTGTTGTGTTGTATTTTTCTAGTTCAAAACACAAATACCAGGGCCCAAGGGAGATCACCCCTGAATTGTCCGTGGCTGGGGAAGGAGAGGGAGTGCTCTGCACGGAGCTGTGCTGCATTCCCGTGACCCATGGCCACCATGGCCGGGGCTCACAGATCCCTCAGACCCCAGCAGCACTGGGCTGATGAAATCCAGGGCTGTGCTGCTGGAACAGCGTGTCAGGAGGGCTCAGGGCTGAAATCCAGAGCGCAGTTCAGTTTGACAGGCAGAAAGGCTGAAAGGGCAGAATTAGGGGAGAATTTTTCCCGTCTCTCCCTATCTCTCCCAGTTTTTTTTTGCATGTGAAAAAAACCAAGATGCTGGCACCATGCAGGGCGGGGTGCAGACGTACCCAGCGAGGTCTGAGCCTCCCTCACCACGCTCTGGGCGAAAGCCATGTCCTCCATGGTGCCACTGATGAATTGTGCCGAGGCTGCTCCCAGTTCCAGGCAGCGCTGCACCACCTGCACAAAACACGGGTCAGCAGCTCCTCTCCTGCTCTGTGAGCCCTCTGTGCTCTCCAGAGCGGGGTCTGAGCTGCCTGGGGTGTGTCCCCACCTTAAACCAGCGCTTTGCAGCTTTGGGAGTGTGTTTGGAGC
>NW_026624464.1:54906-56797 GCF_030028575.1 Malurus melanocephalus
CCTGTGACAGATGCCCTGTCCCCATGGTCCCTGCCATGACCCCGTGTCCCCGTTGCCATTTACCTCCTGCAGCCTGGGCTGTGTCCGTGCTGTGATGAGGATGTGGGCTCCCATCCGTGCCAGGTGATATGCCATCTGCTCCCCGATGCCCGTGCTGGCTCCTGTCACGATCACCCGCTTCCCCCGCAGCATCTCTGCAGAGAGGGTTAACACACAAATGCTATCAGAAAAAAACCCTAAAACTAAAAAAAGAAGCCGAGTAAATCCCTGAAAAAAACCTCAGTGAATGCCCTTCAGAAGCAGCAGTTAATCAGAAGTAAATGAGTCTGCCAGTGCAAAACATTGGGCACCAGGAGAGCTCTCCCATCTCATGGAAAAAGCTGTGGAGCTGCTGCAGCTCCCCTGGAATGCAGCCACACAGGGACAGCTCTTGATTCCTCCAGCAGCTTTTTCCACAAGCCAGGACACAATTTATCAACACCCAAAATATTCTGTAATGAAAAAATCCCCTGAGTGCACGTTCCAAACTTCAGCTCCAACACTTCAAAGCCATGTTTACAATCTCTTTTCCTGCACGCTGGAAAATGGAACATTCAGTGCCCCCTCTCTCTCACCCCGTGCCTCACCTGCTCCCTCAGGAATCATTTCTGTACATTCCCTGTAAATTCACTTTGATTTCAAATCTTTGTTAAAGTGACTTTCCTGTGTCCGGCACCACACAAAGGCTCGGATGTGGCTCGGTCCGAGCTCTGTCCGGTTTCTACGCAAAACACCCGAATGTTTTTCGCGTTTTTCTCCTTAAAAACCTATGGCTTTTTGTAGTTTTTTTCCTTAAAGACAGATTCRCTTTGGATACTCACCCGGTTTGAAAGTGTCCCTCGCAGAATAGAACCAGAAGGCCAAAACCAATCCCAGGAAGGGAATGAAAACCTTTTGCAACCGACCCATCCCACTGTGRAGCCAGGAAATAAAGCGTGAGAGAGAAGGAAGGAACAAAAAAAAAAAAACCCTCTGCAGAGCTGCTCCTGAGGGAAGCAGCGATGTGACCCTTTGAAAACCCAGGAGTGAAGGAGCTGCAGCTTCCAAAGCGCTGGGAAGTCACGGGTGGGTGGATGGATAAGCAAAGCAAAGCTTTTGGTTTGCTCCCCGCTGCTCGGCCTGGCCAGCGGGGCTGTTTGGGTTCTGCTCGGCTCTTTTCATATTTCCTGTCCTACGTTAAAATGCAGAATTTTGCACAACACCCTGGAAGAGGTGTGTCTTTGCTGAGCAGCATCAAGTTTCACTTGGAGAACATCAGAGGGAGCCCAGTGCAGGTGGTTAAACATTGTCCTTTATTCCTGCTGGCCCTGGACGTGGGTGGCACTGGGGACCCTGGGGACACCCCCAGCAGGTCCTGGGCACCCCAGGGTGTGGCTGCTCCGTGCCCCACAGCCCTCCCTGCCCCTGGGATGGGGACACATTGACCCCAAAGCTGYGTTTGCTGGGACAGGAGCCCAGGGTTTCTGCTCTGGTTTCTGTGGGCACAGCTCTGGTTGTGTCTCAGGCAGGAGCAGACAGAATTATTTACAGTGGTGCTTTCATTCAGTGCTGTGCCTGCTCTCTGACCTYGCTGCTGYTTTGTGMATGWTTTTTTTTTTCCTTTTCTGCCTTTCCTCTCTGATAAGAAGCACTCAGCCCTCCCTTGGGCAGATAACACCAGAGCAGTCACTTTGCTTTTCCTGCCTCCCTTTGCAGCTTGGGTCATGATCATGGGACAGCCATTTCATTCCTTGGCTGTGAAAAAGGAAAGAAAATGAAGTAATTAACCGTATCTCARCTGGGATCTGGTCTGTGCTGCCGGCAGGGAGACAGGCTCCTTTCAGGAGATTTTATTTTATTGCTGGTGTTAGTG
>NW_026624464.1:60670-61611 GCF_030028575.1 Malurus melanocephalus
TGTGAACCCAGCAGGGTAACTCAGCCCTGAGCATTTCTCCTTCAGGATTTGGGTTTAACTCAGCCCTAAATGCTGCGTCTGCCTGTCCCCAGCAGCTCACCAGGGTGTTCTCACTGATCCTGTCTGTGCCTTATCCTCTCTGTTTCCTCTCTGCTCTGTGCCAGGGTCAATAATTCACCTTTGGAGCTGGCTCAGGGGCTGTGAGGGTGATCTTGTGGTCTCTGGGCTATGGGGATGATGTTTGCAGGATTTGGGGCACTGCTCTGGCTGGGCTGGAGGATGTGCTGGGCTTTAGGGATGAGCAGGTTCTGCTCAAATTCTTTTCTGCCTTTGCCACTCTGTCCCTGAGCACCGTCAGGGTGATGTTACTGAGCCTCGTGCACCCTGAATTTATTGTGTGCTTTCCAGGAGACTTTCTGAGGTCATTGTGGTAAAAGCAGTGACCAATTCTGGTGGAATTGCCCCTGTGCAGAGAGGCAGCGCTGTCCCTCACCCAGGGCTGACCCCTGAGCCTGGCCTGGCCGCTGCTGTGTGTCTGTGGCTGTGTCAGGAGGCAGGAGAGGAGCTCACCCCGTGCACGACACGATTCCTTGGTTCCTCGGAATAAAGCACAGCCCTGCTGTCTAATCCCCTGAGCTGTCTTAGGAGCAGCTATTTTGACCTGGCCACAACCCTCTTTGCCTTAAGCTCCTGACCCGGGGCTGGAACACTGGGAAGAGGAGGTGTGGGCAGCAGGGAAGGCAAACCTGGGGTTCACACACAGCAGGGGTGGGGCTCACCTGGAGCCCCCCACTCATCTCGGGATTTGGGGGCTCCCTCACCTCATTTTCCAGTCCCGTTCCCACGGGGCAGGATGAGACACCCAGGATCTGCAGAGGAGCGCTAATCCCGGCACCCGAGGGGTGATTAACAGCTCCAGCTCCTGCACTGCGCTGGGATTC
>NW_026624464.1:62643-67177 GCF_030028575.1 Malurus melanocephalus
AATGTGCCACAGGCAGTGCAGGTTACCCTGCTGTAAACAGAAAACCCCTTTAAAATCGGGAACTGGCAGGGAGAGGGCAGGACAGTGGACACTCCTCAGCTGATGGCTCCCTTCAGGCCTGGATTCTCATGTTTTTCCATGAAACTTCCRTTGCTATCAGGGGTTGGATTGCTCAGCATTTCCAAAGACCAAATGGATGGTTACAGACTGAAGTACTTCTCAAATTTTAAATTAAACTATTTTAATAGTTTAATTGAGGAAAAGATACTTTAAATTTGATTGAAAGCTTAAGCAGCATTTTTGTGCAGGAACTGGGTAGGATTCCTTCTCCACTCTGTGCTGCTGGGTTTGTTTTGGTAAYAGAAATAACTGACAACAAAATGAATTTTGGGTTATGTATTATGAAAATGAAATAGTGAACTTCACTGGGACATTTCCAGGTTCTGATCTTACCTTGTGCAGCTCTGGGAGGAGCTGTGCATTGAGCACCRAGGTCTGGCAGTGGTTTTTCATTTTCCATGATCCACTTTGATCAATTGTTTTGCTTTCAGCTGGAGAGTGGCACATTGCTGCTGCATCTGCTGTTTCTGTGCAAGGTGTGGATCCTGCTGCTGTGTCTGGGAGCAGATAAAGAGGGATTTTGTGCCCTGGTCAGGACTGGCAGGACTGAATCCCTTCTGGAGTGTGAGTGGGATCATTCCYGTGCCCGGCTGGAGCCTTTGACTGACATGACACAGTCCCAAAGGCAGCAGACTCTTGCTAAGCCCCAGAACRATTTTTAAATAGGTGAAAGTCCTCTAATGATTCTGGCAGCGCTCTGAGTAGAGCCTGAACTTGGAACAGCTCCCACAGCCTCCAGCCTGACTGTGCCATCTCTGGGTTTTTCCATCGTGGCACCCCTGTGACATTGCAGACCGAAATTATTCTGCACAATTGAGTGTCTGTGGGGCTTTGTGAAAGATCCCAGAAAAGCTAGAAGGGTTTTGGTTTTAAGGTTTTTAGCTGTTGCAGCAGCTGGAGGATTGCCGGGGCAAGAATGAGATTTTTATATATTTTAAACCAGTTCTGTGCACACGTGGCCATGGCAGGGACACAAATCTGTGCCACTGAACCCAGATARCCCTCAAGCACAACCCCATATCCAGCCTGGGGCATGTGGCACCCGTGTGRCACAAATGCCACCCCCTCCCCAGCCTGGTCCCTTTTGGGAAGGAACTGAGGGACAGARACCACAGACCTCCAGAACCTCTCTGGGGCTTTATGGGGTGGGGGCAGCAGCCCCTCCACTGTCCCCTGAGTCCCCCACTGCCCCTCAAAAAGCACCAGAGTGTGAGCAAAAATAAGGCTTTGAAAAGAAACGCAGCAGGAGAGCACTGGTACCATATAAAACATTTATTGATCTTGCAAAACGGTGTAAAACGCATCCGTAAGAAAAAAATAAGAAACCGTGCTGTGCGTCGTGCACAGGTTCATACCAACAAAAGGTATTTTTTCCCACTGCTGCACAGCAGCAAATAAAACCCTTCACTTCTGGACAGTCTCACACGTGCAGCCTCCTCCGGCCAAGCCTTTTCTTCGTGCTGGAACCACGGTGCGGTGCTGGGGCCGCTCAGGACGCGTGGTGCCGGGTCACCAGGGCTCTCTGCAGCGCCGGCGGCGCTTTGCTCTTGTCCAGCACCAAATCCTCCCGAGTCTGCGGCAAACGCCGCTCCCGTGCKGGCGGGGGCTGCTTCTTGTCCCTGTCCTCCTGCTCTGTCGTGCCCTCCGAGCTGAAGGGGCTGCACACGGTCTCCACCAGCCCGATGACCACGCCGAAGAAAGCCAGCACGCTGCCCAGCATGTACAGCTTGACCATCTTCCTGTTGGGCTTCTGGCTGAGCATTTCTTTGGCGAACGGGATCAGCTCGTGCATGGTTTCCATTTTAGTTTYGCAGCAGCGGGTTTAGATGTTCGTTCTAGAGGAAAAGAGAGAGCGACGTGAGTAAAATGCGGCTGCTGTGCTGTCGGAGATCTCCGGGCTGCCCGAGCTCCCCGCACACCCCCCGGGCTGTGCTTTAAATGGGCATTTGGGATTTTTCCTGAAGGTTTGCTTCGGGAAACCACAGCCACCCTGTACTCGCGGTGCTGGGGCAGCTGCCGGGCAGAGCAGACCCTCCCCGGGTCACCCGGGCTGCGGGCAGGGGGGACACACCGGGTTTGCGCAGCATCCCAAATCCCGCATCCCAAATCCCATCSCATCCCATCKCCGCCCGTACCTGCRGGGCTGTGCTGTGCTGTGAGCGCTGCGGTGTCTCTGCGGGGCCGGGCAGTGCTGTGGCTGTGTTGTCGCTGTCGCTGTCGCGGCCGCTCCGCTGCAGCTGCTGCCCGGCGCTGCCGCCGCCGCCTTTTATCGCTGTCGGGGCGGGCGGGGCGGGGGCCGGGCCGGGCTCGGGGCCCGGAGCTCGGGCCAGCCTGGGCCCCCCCGCCGCTTGGCAGCTCCTGCCCCTAATCCGGCCAGACGGAAAAAAACCCGCTTTTTTTTTTTTTTTTTTTTTTTTTTTTTTTTTTTTTTTTTTTTTCTCTTTTATTAAATTATTTTTTCTTTTAATCTCCTTCAATTTCTCCATGTATTTCCCCATCTCTCCTTCATTTTCTCCTTGTATTTCCCCCTCTCTCCTTCCATTTCTCCTTTTTCCATTTCTCCTTTTTCCATTTCTCCTTTTTCCTTAAAAAAACCTCGTTTGTATTCTTCCCCCCTCCCCCCAAAAAACCCAAATTGTGTCAAAGTCTCATTCCAGAGCCAGGGGGCTGATGCTTGGCTTGCTGTGCAGCTCTGTACCTGCTTCTGCAAGAAATGTTTAATATGTTAACAGAAATATTAGCTTAATAGAAATATTATAACTGAGTGCTCGGGGTGAGGGAGAGAGGCTGTACCCACAGCTATTAAAATTCGGATCCAGGGCTGGGGCTGTCCTGCACGATGGCTCTGCCTCGCTGCTCTCAGAGAAGGGGTCAGAAACACCCAGGGAGGCCCTGGGCAGCTCTCACCCGGTGTGAAAACGTTTATGAAAGATTTCTGCATGGCAAAGGGAACCCTTAGCAGGTGATTCTGCAGTGCCCGATTTCCTGGAAGTGAGAGAACATTTGGAAATTCCAAAACTAGAGGAAGTTCCATCAACCCGTTAAGACCCCGCTGTTCGCTTTTCCTGCCCGTGATGCCCAATTTGCCACCCCGCTTGTGTCCCCTGCAGGACGGGGCTGTTTCCACGCTGGGCACAAGCAGGAGGCTGTGCTGCCGCTCTGCTTTCCTGGAGAGCAGCCAGGGAGAGTTGCACCAACAACCCCGGCATTAGTGATGATGAAATAACGATTGCATCACCATCATCATCAYCAYCATCACCATCCTCTGCTCGTGCTGCGGGTCCATCAGAGCAGACCCTGCAGGAATCCTGCATATCCCATACACACCTCAGCAGCTCCGAGCTCACAGAGCCGCCAAAACCCCCAAAATTGTTGGGATTTATGGCTTTTGGTGTTGTGCAGCAGGTGAGGGACTCCGGGACAGATTTGCTCTCTGATCACAGGGCTGAGAGGACGGGAATTGCTGTCAAAGAGGCTGGAAAGGCACTCAGGGGAGTTCACAAACCCTGGTGAGGCACAGCCCATGGGGTGTCAGCACCCCCAGAGCATCTGGAGRTGAAGAGGCCTTGCCCTCAAACCAGGGAAGGAAAAACCCCCTGGAGGAGAGGAATGGCACAGGAAATGTGACCGTGCTGCCCCTGAGATGGGTTTTATCTCAGCCCAAAACCTCTCTGTGAGCCAATACCTTGTGATGGTTTTGTGTTCCCCCTCCCTTCCCTGCACCCCTCCAGGTGAGGAATKTTCTRCCTCCTTCCCTGGCTGCTCCACACWYCCTCAGCTCCCTCGCTGCCCACCCCATGGTGAATTTGCGGGGTTTTCCCTTCTCTTTCTGAGCTGTGTCACGGGGATTTGTGGAGCACTGAGTCACCCCTCGCTCCTCACATCCCGCACGTCCCGGGAGCTGCAGCTCCCCYTGCCCCCTGCAGCCACAGAGGAGCTGCTTCTGGTGAAAATTTGGGGTTTTTTTTTTTGCAAGTTTTGACTCTGCTTAGGAAACTGTATTGCAAGACTGGCTGTAAAAGTTGCTAAAGACTTGTCTATCCTTCCTCAGCGTCTGGGTTGTTTTTTTTTTAACTTTAAATAAAAGGTCCTTATCTTCTCTGCCAACTTGGCAGCCGAGGCTGCAGCTGATTCCTGCAGTCGGGCTGTGTTTTTTTCTCTCTTCTGCAAGACTCAGAGAAATGGCCATTGGAGGAAAGATAGCTGGAGGAGACAGCGAGCAGACAGGGAAAGTTCAAGGTCGCTGCTGGTCCCGCCGGCTCTTTGGGGGTCATTGTGCGGGGGCTGCCCCGGCCCCGCTCAACCCCAACAGCAGCGCCCGGTCCCTGAAACAAAGGTCGCTGTGAAGTGTTGGAATGGTGACATTTCACCTAAAAAAGGGATTTTTTTGTTGTGTTTGTTTTTTTTTTTTTTT
>NW_026624465.1:0-6448 GCF_030028575.1 Malurus melanocephalus
TGTGTCCCTGTGCCCCTGGTGACACTGTCCCCACTGTGTCCCTGTGCCCCTGGTGACACTGTCCCTGCTGTGTCCCTGTGCCCCTGGTGACGCTGTCCCCACTGTGTCCATGTGCCCCTGGTGACACTGTCCCCCCTGTGTCCCTGTGCCCCTGGTGACACTGTCCCCCTGTGTCCCCAGCTGATGAGTGCCATCCAGAAGGGCCACGTGTCGGGCAGCAGGCTGGCAGTGCTGATGAAGAGCGCGGAGGAGAAGCTGCGGCCGCGCGAGGCCATCCCGGTGGATCGCAGYGGAGGAGGGCTCTGACACAGCCCAGAGCTGCCAGCCCTCGCTGTGCCTCTCCCAGATCCATTGGTGCGTGTGTCCCTGTCATTCCTGATCCCTCACTGCTCCCTGCGGCCCCGGGGGTTTTCTGGAACAGTTGGGATCGCAGCCTGGGAAGGTTTGGGGTCGGCGTTTCCTTTCCCCCGGTGCTCAGACTGAATCCTGCCCTCAAACACAAAATCTCCAAACTGCTTCTGCCTCTTCAGCAAGGAGCAAGAGAGGGAAAGCTGCTGTGCTGCAGTGGAGATGCCATCCCAAAGGATCAAACCCAGCATTTCCTGGGCTCGAGGTGATGGTGATTTGTGCTGAGCCTGCTGGGGGTGATGGGTTTGCCCTGTTATTCCAGCAGTGCCAGTACAAAAATTCCAGCTGGAAAATAAAACACGTGGATTCATCACCTGAAGCAATGATGGAGCTGAAAGCAGGGAGCAGCTTCCTTTCTCCCCACTAACACAAATAAACCACCTCTAACAAATGGCATTGGCTGCAGGTGCTGCTTTGTGCCATGAAATAAAGGCAAAAGGTGTTTAATGCTGAAAAGTGTTCCAGGTTTGGGGCAATCCCTGATGCTGTGTGGGATGGGGCAGGTTTCAGTAGCACCACAAGCGTGTCTTACATCATTACTAACATTCCTAGAAAAGAAGGGCTGTTTTTCAGCAGATTGATGGGAACACCAAACCAAGGAGCCCTCGCTGGAGCTGTTTGCAGCACTGCTGTACCTGCCTGTTATCTGCTGGATTGGATCAGATTTCTGCCTGGTGGAGAACAAGCAGGGAAAACCTGTTTGCTGCTGGATTTGACATCTGCTGTATTCCCTGAGTAAAGCAATTTCCACCTCAAGCTTCACTTCTGCAGAGCTAAAATCTGAGGTATTTAACTGRTATCACCACATTCATGATGGAAAATAACAGGGCAGGAGTGGACAGCAAAGATTTTTTGGATATCTGAACAGGGGAAATGGTTCCTGGCACAAATGGAGATGCTGAGGAGAGGTGGGATGTGGCACAGTGAGTACAGATGTGTTTGGCTGGAGAAGCAGAGCCCTTAAAAAAAAAACCCTAAAATTTAAAGTGTTGAAAAATAGCAGATACAAAAAGAAAAAGAAAAGGGCAGGACTTATCTAAAATGAGTTCCTGCAATGATCCAGGTGGTTTTTGCACATTCAGTTTGGTTTTTGATGCAGATGTTGTTTGGGTTGTGGCTTTGTGCTTCGAGCAGGAGGAGTTGGCACATCTTGACACCACAAGGATGTTTTAGTGAAAAAAGGGGTTTATTCCTGTGGTCATGCAGACTTCTCCTTTCGAGCTGTGTTCCAGATTGTTCAGGTGAAGGGTGGAATGTTGGTATTTCCAAACCCTCAGTAACAGATTTCACACATCCTGCAGAATCAAGGGAAATGAATGTATAACACACAGTTAATTCTGGCTCACTGAGCGAGAAAAGGGGTTTAGGATTCTGCTGTTGATAACAATTTCAGGGAAAAAAAAAAAAACCAACAAAGTCATGACACCTTTCCCAGGCCACGTGAAGAAAAAATATTTCCAATATTGAACAGCTTTTGTAAAGAAAAAAATATTTTCACTATTGAGCAGTTTTTGTATAGTTTAAAGAGAAATTCTCCTCCACTCCTCTCTTAACTGGCATTTAGTTAAAAAACGAGTTTGTGTGGAAAGCAGGATTTGTGTGTGGTACCCAAAGTGTGCTCTTTGTTGCCTTTTTTGCTGATATTGCACCTGGAATTTGGGATTCTCCTGGCTCTGTGTCCCTGGACAGGGATTTGCTTTGTGTCACATCCTGTCCCCTGCACGGGGACAACTGCATGTGTTCCTCCAGCAGCTGAATCTGTACATGGAGATCTCTCAAGTGTTTATTTATCCCCTCATTCTGTCTGCAGGAATGTTGCCTTTGCTGTTTGGGGTTTTTTTTATGTGAATATAAAAAGAAAGGGAAGAGTTGTACAATGTCACTGTCATGCTGTGCTGATCTGGGGTGCTGGAATGGGATTTTTTTTTTTTTTTTTTTTTTTTTTGTGAGGTGAAAGATTTCTGGATTTTCTGTGGGTGTTTTATATTTGAAATAAGATGCCCATGTGGGGAGGGGGGATCCATGCAGTGTGTGGTGTGTACACACTGTGGGTTTGCACGTGGCACTTAGGCCTGTTGTCAGGTTCCTGTTGCAGCCTGGGCTGTTCAATGCTGTGTTTGAAGCTGGGCTGTCATTTTTGTAACTGTCTTGGTGTTTTCCTGCCGTTATTTATTACCTTTGATATCTGGAATGAGCCGCATGCGTTTATTGAGCAATAAGAGGATGTATTTAATGTGCCTTGTTTTTAACTGAGTCAGGACTGAAAGCATGAATCAATAAAAGTGGTGAAAAACGCTCCTTTCACTGGCACTTTGTTGTGGCAAAAATAACTCAGAGTCACCCTGATGAAGTTTTTTTGGGAAGGAGAAGTGTTGGGATGGATGTGTTTGGTAAACAGAACCCAGTTTTCCCGTGTTTTCCATCTCAGCTCAGAATTCAGTACTCTGTGGTTTAAAAGTGAAAGTGAGGAGTCCGTGCAGCCCTTGGCATTTCTGGAGGTGACAGCACAAGGAATCCAGGCTGGAATGGAGCAGCCAGCRGGGTTTAGTGGGGAATGCCAGCCAGGAACAGTCCCTGCACTCTGATGGGTTTGATCCTGACTCAAATCAATCCCAGTGAACGGCACAGATTTCCTAATCCATTTGGATCATGTTCCATGTCAGGTTATCCCCGGGCTGATGAATGTTCTGACAGAACAGATCCATTTTCCCTGTTAGCAGGGTGAGCACAATCTTTRTAAGAATCTCAGATTATTTCCTAGGGTGTAATTCACACTTCAACGGGGATATTGCACAACTGGCACTGGGGTTGTGCTCAAGCAGCTCCTTCCACGTGGGAATGAACTACGGAGATTATGGATTATGGATTTCCCCCTAATCCGAGGTATGTAAGTGATAAATCAAAAAATGTTCGCTGTGATCAGCTTTGTCCCAAATATTTTGTAGCAGAATTGCCTCGTGTCAGGCCCTGACACTGCTCTGGAAGGCAAAGGAGTTTTGGGGTTGGTCCCTTCCTCGGGCATCTCCCCAGAACGGTCAGAAATTCAGATTTCCTGCGCCTGCTGTGGCTGCTGCAGTTTAGGAATGCGCTGGGGRATATCAAAGCAGCGTTAATATTTCAGTGTGGAGGCCGAGCTGGGTGTTCCCCGTGTCAGACGGGAATGGTGGCAGYGTTGGGGACAAGGCCACCCGTGGGGATGTGGCCGAGCTGCTCGGACAGCGCTGGGGCCCTGGAGGAGCCGTGGTGGTGGCTGTTGTGTCACAGGGTGTGCGTGCCTGTCCCGTGTCCCCGGGAGTCCCGTGTGTCTGTCCCTGTCCCTGCAGAGCCCCGTCTGTCTGTCCCTGTCCCTGTCAGTCTGTGCCTGTCCCCGCAGAGCCCCGTGTGTCCGTCTGTCTGTCTGTCCCCGCAGAGCTCTGTCTGTCTGTCCCCGCAGAGCCCTGTCCGTCTGTCCCTGCAGAGCCCCGTGTGTCCCTGTCCCCGCAGAGCTCTGTCTGTGTGTCTGTCCCTGCAGAGCCCCGTGTGTCCCTGTCCCTGTCTGTCTGTC
Source organism: Malurus melanocephalus (assembly GCF_030028575.1). Classification (NCBI taxonomy): domain Eukaryota; kingdom Metazoa; phylum Chordata; class Aves; order Passeriformes; family Maluridae; genus Malurus; species Malurus melanocephalus. Next base: position 3,953 of record NW_026624465.1, read on the forward strand.
TGTCCCCGCAGAGCCCCGTGTGTCCCTGTCCCCGTCTGTCTGTCTGTCCCCGCAGGGAAGGCAGAGCTGTAATTTCTCTTCAGCTCGCCGCTCAGCCCGAGCGCTGCCTCGTCCCTTTGGACAGAGCGGGGGCCGCTGCTGTAAAAACCGGGAATTCTCAGCATTTCGGGATYGCTGCCCGGCCCCGGGGCTTTGTGTGCCCGCGCTGAGCCAGTCCCGGAGTCGGGCTCACAAATCCCGATCTCCCAGGTGAACTGTTCTCCCCGCAGCCGGAGAATGTGCAGGGTCGGGCTCACCCATCCCCATCCCCCAGATGAGCTCTCTCCCCGCAGCCCCAGGGATGTGCTGGGTCGGGTTTAAACATCCCGATCCCCCAGGTGAGCCGCTCTCCGCGCAGCAGGAGCCGAGCTGGGCTCACCCATCCCCATCCCCCAAAATGAGCTCTCTCCCCGCAGCCCCAGGGATGTGCTGGGTCGGGTTCACCCATCCTCATCCCGATCCCCCAAAATGAGCTCTCTCCCCGCAGCCGGAGGAGGTACAGGGTCGGATTCAAACATCCCGATCCCCCAGGTGAGCTGCTGTCCCCGCAGCCGGAGGATGTGCTGAGTCGGGCTCACCCATCCTCATTCCCCAGGTGAGCTCTGTCCCCGCAGCCCCAGGGATGTGCTGGGTCGGGTTTAAACATCTCCATCCCCCAGTTGAGCCGCTCTCCCCGCAGCCGGAGGAGGTACAGGGTCGGGTTCAAACATCCCCATCCCCCAGATCAGCTCTCTCCCCGCAGCCCCAGGGATGTKCRRKGMYGGGCTCTCACATCCCGATCCCCCAGGTGAGCCGCTCTCCCTGCGGCAGGAGGATGTACAGGGCAGGGCTCACACATCTCCATCCCCATCCCCCAAAATGAGCTCTCTCCCCGCGGCCCCAGGGATGTTCAATGCCGGGTTCAAACATCCCCATCCCCCAAAATGAGCTCTCTCCCCGCAGCCCCAGGGATGTGCTGGGTCAGGTTTAAACATCTCCATTCCCCAGGTGAGCTCTCTCCCCCAGGGATGTGCAGGGCCGGGCTGTGCAGCTCCGCAGGTCTCGGAGCAGCTCTGGCTGTGCCTTTATTTGCCAAATTAAACCAAACTCGGCTCTGCCCTCCCCAAAGCCCGACTTGCCTGTCCAGCTGCTGYGGCTGGAATTAAACTGATCGGTAAAACCGACCCCGAGTGACAGAGTCAGGGCAGTGTCCCCAGAACAACCCCAGGGCTCTGCTGCCCTTCATTTGCTCTCCCAAATTGTTGCTCCGTTTATTTTGCACGGATTAATTTATTATTTTTGCATCTCTCCAATTAACTGATTTGCAATTCATTCCTATGCAAGCGGAGCTGTTCCTGTCCAAGTCGAGGAGCTGTAAATCTTGGATCTATTGAGCTGACAGGGGAATATATTTCATTTTTCCCCATGAATCATTTGCCATCCTTATTGCAGAAAAATGGCAAAATTATGGTGTACTGTGTTTTCATAAATTACTGCTTTTCTCTCCCCCCCTGCACTGCTCTAATTTGTAATTTCCTGGGAGGAAGGGCACTGTGGGAACCCCGAGTAGCCAGGTGAATATAGGGCTCGTTTCTCCCCAAACTGCCTGAAAATCTCTTTTAAATTGTGCATGGAACAACTAATAAAGCTTTCAYATGAATTTTAAAACTGATTATTGCTACTGAAGTTATATTTGGTTTGGTGTTAASAGATTCTCCAGTTAAATTGTGTTGTAGGAAGGAGGGAGCAGTAAGCAGGGATACTTTCCCGGGATTTTTTTTTCCCCCTTCCTTTAGATTTCTGCTTTCTTACATCAAAATTTTGTGAACTGAAGAAAGGTCAGGATTTTTCTAGTTTAGGAATAATAAAAAAAAAATCCTCATCTAGAACCCTATGGCTTGCAGAACAACAGTAAAAACGCTGCCCATAATATTTATTTTGAAATGCCAGAAATATATGAACATTTTCCACTTGAGGCTGAGCTGGGTGGGCAGTCCTGATTAGTGACTGAAGTAGCTCATTGCATCACCAAAGGAGATGGTTTATCCCCCATCTCCTCCAGAGCCAAGTTCTCCCTGGCTTAAAAAAAAAAAAAATACAAAAATGTTCATCACAGTAAGCTGTTAAATTGTTTTCAAAATTGGCCATTTTTTAAATGGAGCTTATCCAGCTCTGGCAGTACTTCAGGTTGCACTGAACCATTAAATAAAAACCGGAGACAAAACGCCTTTGAAAAGGGTTAATTAGTTTTAATGTTGATTTATTCCATATAGGGCAGTAATAGACTAGAACATTTATTTCTGTTTTGGATCATTAAAAACAGTCCTTGGTTCCTGAACAATTTGTTTCTAATAAATAATTTTTAAAAAAAAAAAAAAAAGACCAATTAGAGTAATTTGGGATAATCTGCGATGTTGACTGATTTTTTCAAAAGGTGTAAAGTGTTGATTTTTCTTGGGGTTTGGATTTACACGGATG
>NW_026624465.1:9724-14946 GCF_030028575.1 Malurus melanocephalus
CTCCGTTTTATTTTCAAGCACAATAATACTTTTAATCACCTTTTGTTGCTGTTGGGCACCTTAGCTGTGTCACAGCAATCTTTGTTCATTGATCTATTTGGAGTGAAACAGGATGTTAATGATGGCTTATCCTTTGTGGTGTAACAAGTATCTTTTACTAATCCAACACTGTAAAAAAAAAAAAAAAAAAAAAAAGGTCCCTCTTTTCTCCCCCCACCTTTCCCCAGCCCCCAAAACAATCCCAGGTAGCGAGGGCAGTGTGTTGCTTGGGCTAAGGCTGGGCTGTTAGCTAAATTAAGCCATTGTGACTCAAAATCCTCCTTTAATAAGGTTCATGCTGTCTACAACTTCATCATTTTCTGCTGAATGATAATTACTTTATTCAATCATGTTCAAGGTTTTAGTGAAAGCTAGCATTGATTGATTAACTTCAATTACCATGCTTACATTTGCATAGATAAAAACTGCTTTTCAATTTGTGAGTGGCACGCTGGTGGAAACCCGGCGCTGGTATTTGCATTTCAATGTGGATAGCAAAGAATAAAGGTGGGAGAGAGGTCTGATCAGTGCTAAGCCCTTTCTGCTTCAGTGCTCGAGCATTTTTCCATAAACACTCCTGTTATGATGTTGGTTTGCTCGCGCCACTCGGAGGGAAGCGGGAGCCTCCTGTTTACAAGGCTCTGTGACAATTGAACAGCGCAGGGCGAGGAGAGCTGGAATAGAGCACCCAGCGGAGCACAGCGAGTGTGAATAACCCGGGGAAGCTGCTGGGAGTAACCCAGGAGAGCTCTTCCTTCACAAAAAAAAAGTTCCACATTCCTGTAAAATCCGTGCCAGCAGCGCTGTGGTGACGGCTGTTCTCAGCTCCTGGTTATCCTCGGATTCTGGTTACCCTCAGCTCCTGGTTATCCTCAGGTCTTGGTTATCTTCAGCTTCTGGTTATCCTCAGCTCCTGGTTATCCTCAGCTCCTGGTTAATCTCAGCTCATGGTTATCCTCAGCTCCTGTCCATCCTCAGCTCCTGGTTATCCTCAGATTCTAATTAATCTCAGCTCCTGGTTATCCTCAGATTCTGGTTATCCTCAGATTCTGGTTAATCTCAGCTCCTGTCCATCCTCAGCTTCTGGTTAATCTCAGCTCCTGGTTATCCTCAGCTTCTGGTAATCCTCAGATTCTGGTTAATCTCAGCTTCTGGTTAATCTCAGTTTCTGGTTATCCTCAGCTCCTGGTTATCCTCAGATTCTGGTTATCCTCAGCTTCTGGTTATCCTCAGCTCATGGCCATTCTCAGTTCCATCCATCCTCACCCCCTGTCCATCCTCATCCCCTGTCCCTCCTCACTCCCTGCCAGGCTTTGCTGCCAAGGGCAGGTTGTAAGGTGAGGTAGGGTGAAATAAGGTGAGGAGGGGAGTGCAGCCCTTGCTCTCACCTTGCCTGGGGGATTTTGCTCCCCAAGTTCACTCAGCATTGAGCAGGCAAAGTTCATTTTTAGCACTGAGCAGGCAAAGTTTACTCTCAGGACTGAGCAGGGCAGCGCTGCTCCCCCAAACCAGGCCCAAGCCCCATCAGGGTGGGGTTTTGGGGTTTGTGCCCGGGGGTCTCATCCCACTGCTGTTCTATAACTGTCCCCAGAAATGAGAGGGGACACTTTCCTGTGGGCAGTGTGACAGCTCAGCCTCTCCAGGTCCCTCCATCCCCATCCTGAGGAYTGGCAAAGCCCAGGGCAGGGAGCAGGGGATGGGGAGGTGATTTGTGCCCATCCCTCACCCCAGAGCAGGCACAGGGAAAGGGGAATTGTTCAGGACAATCAGTTCTGTGCAAATCTCCAGAATCAGCTGTCAAAGAATTTCACAGAATCCCAGAATAGTCTGTGTTGGAAGGGACATTAAACCCCTCGCATTCCAGGAGGAACTCACCCCATCAGCTCCCAGACCTGAGTGAGCTTTTGATGGAAGAGCAGCTCAGGGCTTGGAGGTTTGGGTTGGTTTTCTTTTTTTTTTAATTTTTTTATTGGAAGAAAATTCAACTGATTCAGCGATTTCCCTTAGATTTTCTCTGGTTTATACCCAAATATAACAAAGCTATTTAAAAAATAAAAATAAATTAATTTAAAAATTAAATCACTACTCCTCCATTAAGCCCAAAGGTGGAGGAGGCAGGGCACGGACACAACATTGACACCAACCCTGAACAAACTTCATCCCAGCAGCCCAAGGCATTGCTAAAACATTTTTTTTTTTGCTTAGATAACTTTTCTAAGTGTGTCCCCTGCTCTGTGTCACAGCTCAGGAAGATTTAAAATATTTCACACAGAAAAAGAGGTGAGCAAGGGGAACRAGCTGGGGACTGCAGTCTCAATTCACCCTCGTGTGAATGGAATTGGGTGGAGAGTTCTGGAATGTTCAGGATGAATTTAGGAATAAAAACCCTTCTCAGCTCCTTAATTCCCTGCTCCAGGTGGGCCTTCCAGGTGGCAGAAGGACACTGAGCTGTGTTTGTCCCTCAAATGTTTGTTTTCATTTCTCAGAGAGAGCAGTCAGACAAAACTCCAGCAATTCCACATCCCGACCATTTCACAATAGGAAACCATCCGTTTGTTTTCCAGATCCTAATGCAACGGTTGCCATAAGAACACAAATTATGTGTACATTTTAATGCATCTATGCTTCATAATTATGCATGGTTGTGTGCTGTTATAATTGACATAAAATATAAAACAGGTCAAAGAGCAGCTATTAAAACTATTTTTCATTTTGCTTCCTGACAGCTCCCGACATCAATGCCGACTGCATTTAATAGGACCATACAGGGAATGCAAAGATAGTTATATAATTTCAACCGTATTAAAGCCTCCACAACTTGCAACCTAATTATTTCCTGCAGGGTCTTGTTGTGAGCTGCATTACTTTATTTGGAATGTGTTCTGTTGAAGATTAAACAATTGGGGCTGCATTAAATTAGCGYGAAGGGGGGAAATCATAAAACTTTKGGATGTATTTCATAGGGGTCACTCTGTTAGGTTAAGAATTATCCCAGGAGCAATGATTTTCTGCCACTCAAGATAAAAAACAACGTTSGAATTGTGCTAATTCCATGCAGTTATTTTAATCACTGAAGTAAATTCTACCAAAGGGCTAAATTGAAGTTGTGCTCTGTCTCTGATCACGGAAGGAATAAAAGGAAATGGAATAAAAATCGATGAATTTACAAGATCATAGAACCCCAGAGCGGTTTGGGTTGAAAGGGWCCTTAAAGCTCATTTTGTTCTCCCTCCTGCCACTGTTCCAGATTGTTCCAAACTCCCCACATTCCCGGTGTGGGATCATTCCCAGGGCTGGGGATGACAGACAGAGTGGAAGTTATCTCTTATCTGAGTTATCTGAGTGGAAAATTCAGCTCTTGGGGGCAGAATCCACCAAATATCAGCACCATCCTCACCGAGGTTTTTGCCATGATTGATGGGGAAGCAGAGGGATATCCTGATGGATTTTGGCACTCCTGTGCCTCCAGTGCCCAGCCCAGTTAGAGATGGGATGTTCCAGGAGATTGGGGATGGTTTGAGAGACTCTTTCTGTTCCAGGAGATTGGGGATGGTTTGAGAGACTCTTTCTGTTCCAGGAGATTGGGGATGGGTTTGAAAGACCCTTCAAACTGTTCCAGGAGATTTGGGATGGTTTGAGAGGCTCTTTCTGTTCCAGGGATGATTTGAGAGACCCTTTCTGTTCCAGGAGATTGGGGATGGGTTTCAGAGACCCTTTCTGTTCCAGGGATGATTTGAGAGATCATTTCTGTTCCAGGAGATTGGGGATGGTTTGAGAGGCCCTTTCTGTTGGCAATTTTCACAGGACAGTCCCCGTTTTTCCTGGAAAATGATGATCATTCCCAGAGTTGCTGGTTTCCCACATCCAAAGCAGTTCCCTCACTCTTGCCCAGGATGAGGCACTCCCCAAGATTTGTGAAATTCAGAGTGGTTTAGTTTAGAAAAGCCCTCCAGGCCATGGGGTCCCAGCTGTGCCTGTCCCCACCTTGTCCCCAGCCCAGAGCATTCCAGGAATTCCTTGGGCAGCTCCAGGGATGGGCACTGCAAACCCCCCTGGGCAGTTCCAGTTCCTGAGCACCCTTTCCATGGGGAAATCCATCCCAATGTCCACCCTGAGCCTCCCCTGACCCTTCCCTCTCTCCTGTCCCTGTTCCCTGGGGCAGATCCCAAATCCCCCCGGCTGTCCCCTCCTTTCCAGAGCTGCTGTTCCCGATTTTTGCCCTGGAATCAGGAGCCCAAGCCCAGCTGAGCCAGCCCCAGGCTGGAGATAAGCTTGGCTTTGGCTTTCTGTCCTCAAGCACAGCTTCACACTCGCAGYCCTCTGATGGAGAAGCACATAAAAGCTTCGGATTCCATTAGTGTAAAATGTTTCAGAAAAGTGTTGAGCTAGGTAATTACCTTAATCCAACCGCAATGGTTGGTCACAGCACACATCAGATGAGCATCCAGAGTCAGATTTGAACACGCAGTCAACCCGAACAGAATTAGCTCAGCAATAGTGGCCCCCATTTCTTAATTAGTTCTTGGTGAYGAGAACATTTAATGTTTGCAAAAGTGCAAATCCTACAAGTGACACAGTTTGGGATGACTTTGGAGGGGGAGCCCAATGCCAACCCCACTGCTCCCTCTCAGGGTCCCCCCAAACTTCTACAGCCCCACAATAAAAAGTAATGGTWTGAGTAACTTCATAGTAATAACCATTGCATTCAAAATACACATTTAGCTGCAATTTTCATTGAACTACACRGGAGCTGAAAATATAATGGCCTTTCCCAGGCACAGTTTAGTGCCCTGTAATTGGCTCTCTTGGCTTAGCTCGGGTTAATAAAGGTGATGGGATTCATGAGAAAGCACCGTGGTCACTTAGCAATTGTTTAATTTCTGTAACGTTATTTTTTGGGTTAGAAAATYATTGTTTTCCAGTAGTGTTAAATATTTATGGGATGCAATTGAGACACAYGGCACAGGGCATGCTGCTGTTAAGCTCACAAATTAATAACTTACTGAAAAAAAAAAAATGGAAATAGAAAATATTTCAAGTGTAAAAGGCGATTTCTCAGTGCACAGAACATCTGTATTGCTGAGGTTTTGTGTCACTACAGGGGATGCACAAACACAGGGGCTCAGCAGAGGTGACCATGAGGGGGGGATGCAGGAGATGGGGTTGGGGCTTTGCACATCCTA
>NW_026624465.1:15977-17298 GCF_030028575.1 Malurus melanocephalus
AATTCAGCTCCTGTGCGTTCATAGCCCACAGAACATTCTCTCCCCCTCAAACCAAGAGAAAAAAAGAGGAAACACAGCATTTTTGGGATGTTTTCTCATAGCAAATCACGAGGGAGACACTTTGGAGCACTTTTGTCAAACACCGAATCTTGATTGCATTGCTGAGTGTCTCCAAGGTCTGTCCAGCGAGAAAAAAATAGAATAATTTGATTTTGCCAAAGAGTTATGATAAAACAAATCCAGATGGAAACTCAATGCTCTTCCCACAACCTCATTTAATTCCTTCCTGTCCTGTCAGCATTTACATACAAGAATTGTGAAAAGTCGTGGTGAGTGCAGATAATTTGTCACTGCTTCAATTCTGGTTTATTTGGAGAGTTTTCCATGTTTTGCTGTTTGGAAGCTCCTTCCCCTCCCTTGGCAGGTGAGTGACAGCCCGTGACAAAGCGTTCCAGCTCTCTCCTGTGTGTTTGCTGCATGTTGCCATGGCACTGAGGCTTCTCCACCAACAGCCACAAACAAACGGCATTCAAAAGAACAAAACCCAAACAATCCCTAATTAAATTAAAATYTGGCAGCAAAAAGAATGTTTTCTCTCTAAATGTTGTACCATTTTTTCCTGAGCTGTTGGCCATGTCTGCCCTGACACTGTTGTCACCCGTCCCTCAGCTTTCAATCTTTGGCTCTGTGTTTCCTCAACCTCTTTTGATGTCAATCTATAGCTCTGAAGAGGTATTTTGCTAGAAATAAAACAAATTGTCTCTGCTCCCAAATAACATGGGAGAGGACAAGAGGAAACAGCCAGGAGATGTTCAGATTGGGTGAATCCTCCATGAAAAGGGCTGTCCAGGGCACTGTGGAGTCCCCATCCCTGSAGGGATTTAAAATCCACGTGGATGTGGCACTTGGGGACATGKTCAGTGGTGGCCTTGGCAGTTCTGGGAGAATTGATGGTCTCAGAGGGCTTTTCCAACCCAAACCATTCCATGATTGCATCCCAGGCCCCTGCAGCATCCCAGTGCCAGCTGTGACCCCCTCCCTGTCCCTTCACCCTCGCCAGGCTCGGAGCTCTGCTCTGAAGATCATTAATCATAGATATAATTTAATGACAGCCGGGTCGTGTCCTGCTAACTAAGTACACCTTGTTTGCCTCAAAATGCTAATGGCTCCTCTGAATCATTAATGAGGGACAATTGGTACGGAGCCTAATAATCGTGTGTGGTCTAGTTACAGATTTATTCATAGGAACCCGAGCTCTTTGTCATGGTAAAAAGCAGCAGAAGCGGTTGTGCAGAGCAGCTCGGGGTGGCACCAGCCCAGC
>NW_026624465.1:18255-20424 GCF_030028575.1 Malurus melanocephalus
AAATCACCTATTGTTGAGCACGGGACAGAGTTTGTGTTGGTGGGTGTTGGTGTGTCAGGGCATCTCCTGCAGAGGATAACATGGCTCGGGGGATGGCAGTGCCCGGTCTGAGCCCCMGGGWAAGGTTGGACTCGATGATKTTGGGGGTCTTTTCCAACTGGGGAAGCTCCTGTGGAAGGGTCCCGGTTTTTAACGCAGCCCAGTACTGCATTAAACCTTCTCCTGCAGCCCCGAACTGCCTCCCAATTGCAAATCGAAGGCTCTCTCTGCTCCCGGGAGTGTCATCAGCCAAATTCCCATTGACTCTGCGGTGAGAGCATGGGACCTGGAGTCTGTTATTCTCCTTTCCTGAAAAGATCCATTATCTGGGGAAGTTTCCACGGGGAGAGAGGGAGGCAGCAGCAAAGCGTGTGTGTTTGTGAGTGTCCCAGGGCTGGGCTGTCCCTGGCCCGTTCCAGTGGGGACAAGAGCACCCTTTGGATGCTGCTCTGGGATTGAAAAGCGCTGGATCAATGCGGGGCTGTGCAGCTCCGCTTTGAAAGGATCCCTTTATTCAGAGCACCGCACCGCCTGTCCCTGCAGCGGGAACCCTCCCCATGCTCCGGCATTCCCCAGGGACCTTTTAAAAAAACAAAAACAGCGATGATGGAAAGGAAAACACGCGGGCGATCCCTGCGTTAGCACAGCCCGGCCGGGGCAGGAGGGGCTGCGGGACACGGGCACGGCTCATGGCACGGTTCCATGGCATCCTGTGCCCACCGGGACAACCTGGGCACCCCTGGCACACAGCTGGCCCTGTGCCCCTCGGTTTGGTGTGAATCGGGCAGAAACACAGCGAATGGATTGATCCCAYGGGATATGGGGCTCCAGCCTCACCCTCTTCCCCGCTCCAGAGTGGGACAATGCCAGGGCTGTGCCAGCCTGGAAAAGTCCCYGTCTTTGTCGTGGACATGTCCCACAGTCAGTCCCCAGGCGCCAGGAGCAGGTTCTAGGTCAGGGGTTGGGCTGAACATTGGCATAAAATCAATTCTGTTTGGGCCAGCAGGAGAATTCCTGGATTTTTTTTTCTCAGGTTTGGGGTTGGCTGAACAGTCCATCCATGGAATAGCTGAAATCCTTCTGGTCGATGTTTTCTCTTTTCTCTCGTATTTGTCATCAGTTGATTTTGGCAAGTAGTCAGCAAATTATTTTGGCTGTTGGAAAATTTCCTTTTTCATCCRTGAATCCATCCCTGTGCCAAACTGCTCACTGCACCCGTCAGTCTCCCTTTCCAGGATCAGTTTTCCTCTCTYACTTGGCCTCAGTTTGGAGAAGTGTCCATCCATCTGAGGTCTGAATTTCTGTGTTTTCCCTGAGGTGAAAAGAGCAAACACGGTTTTCCAGGGAGCTGCGGTTGAGCTGGGGCTGAGCTAAATGAACGCTCAGGAAAACCAGTGAATAGGAAAATAATGGAGTGATCYGGGATTTATAGCACATCTTAGAAACATCTCAATAAATTCCAGGATCCTCTCTGCATCCAGGATGAAGTGTTTCAAGGARTCTGACCTAGAAATCATGTTCTCAAAATTCTGCTGTTTCTCTAAATAATCAAAATTCTTCTTTTTTTAATTATGCAAATTAAAGTTGCTGAGGAACAATTGCTTGATTAGACCAGTTGGTACTGACCTAATAAATTATTTTGAATATTTTTCACAGGAAATTGATTTAATTGAAGCTTTTGTTAGCCCCTGCGAATGCGCTCGGTTCATGCCACAGCACCCAGGAATTTATAAATGGGCTCGGAATGTTGTTCAGGCACCAGAAAATAAACCTCCRAGCTATTTACTACCTCCATGATATATAAAGTTTGCAGTTTTGATTTTGTGTGATTATGTTCAGCAATGGTGACCTTTAGAGGCAACAATATTGAAGTGTAATGAGGAGATGTTTGATCACTGGTGTACAATGAGGAGTTGGCGTGACTTCTCCATTCCTTCCTGGAATCTGTGAAATCCAGCTGACAGCCTTTAACCTTTAGACTGCTGAGGGCTGAGAATGTGCAGGGATTTAGCCTGTTTATACACCRGGGTGGGTATATGAAATTTTATATCATTTCTTCCATCCCTCCATGCGGGGATATTGTATGTTTAATAATGGCCACTGCTGGCCAATATTGTGCTGGGCAGGGCC
>NW_026624465.1:24862-27194 GCF_030028575.1 Malurus melanocephalus
TCCAGAGAGCTTCTCCCTCCAGAGAGCTTCTCCCTCCAGAGAGCTTCTCCTTCCAGAGAGCTTCTCCTCCCAGAGAGCTTCTCCATCCAGAGAGCTTCTCCCTCCAGAGAGCTTCTCCCTCCAGAGAGCTTCTCCCTCCAGAGAGCTTCTCCCTCCAGAGAGCTTCTCCATCCAGAGAGCTTCTCCATCCAGAGAGCTTCTCCTTCCAGAGAGCTTCTCCTCCCAGAGAGCTTCTCCATCCAGAGAGCTTCTCCTTCCAGAAAGCTCCGCCTGGGCAGCGTTTCCCACTCCAGAGCCAGGACATGCAGCCACAGCCACAGCAGTGTCCATCTCTCACCGTGCTAAACCAACATGATCTCCAAATTTCCACTGTGGCCACTCTCCTGGCTCCCGGGGATCCTGGCAGAGCTGGGCACACAAAGCCCTTCTGCTTCCAGAGAGGACTCTCGGCTGAGCTGAGTGATTTCTGTGCACTTTGCTSTCCAAACTATAAATAACAGCCAAGAAGAGAAAAAAAAATGTCTAAGGAAAATAGGGGTGAAGACCAAAATTGGAAGACACAGCCCACACACCAGTCCTGGGAAGATGCCAGGTTGGGCTGGGCTTGGAGCAAACTGCTCTGGTGGGCAGGGGAGGGAATGAGCTGAGCTTTAAGGTCTGTCCYAACCCAACCCTCCTGTGACTCTCTGACTCTGTGATTCTGAGCCATGTCAAAGTGATGCTGACCTCCAGGAGCATAAACCCTTCTCATTAGGAATCAGAGGGATGTACCAAATGTCACCTTAATTTGGATAGAGTAATAGGCCAGGCAGAACTTTGCTGCCAGTCAGCATAAAGATGATGTGTTTGAAGTGCTGCACAGGTTCTCCTGTACGGAACGGAAGCCAGGATTGCAATCCACACCTTTCCCCTCCACCCCATCACAGAAAATGAGACCCCACTGCTCAAATCCTGAGTTTTTCCTGTCTCAAACACTCAAGATGATCGGGAATTTCATGGAAGGGTTTTTTAATCCTGGTTTTTCAATGCCACCTTGGGTCCTGCAGCATCTCCTGAAGGTGTGCTGGTGTTGTGACCACACCAGAGCAGGAGGTTCAGCCAAACCTCCTTTCCCCTGGGAAGCATTTTGGGATCAGAGGTGTTCCACACCCCCTGGGCCACTCTGCATTAAAGGAAAGAGAAAAGTGGAATATTTGGAAATTTATGCACAACACCCTGTCCGGTGGCAGTGTGGTGCCCATGCAGAGCACAGCCAGATCCTCTCACTGTCCTGGGAAAGCATTTATTTTATGGATCAAGCCCCAGCCAAGGAAACGTTCCTTTGGTCAATACATGGACCTGATGGTGTCACATCCCTTCATCTCTCCGGCGCTCTGCTCCCAAATTTCACCAGCTGCTGCTGGAATTGGAAAAGCTCTCCAACCTGACTAAGAAACACAAACCAAACCAAASGGAAATAATGTTGGGTTTGTTTCAAAATGTTTAAAACCTGCCAGTTCCTGCTCTGTAAGCAGGCTCGGTCTGGGGGGACAGGACATTCCCAAGCTGAACATCACTCACAGCTCCTCCCTGCAAACCCCTGCTTTGGTACAACAACCTCACCTGCCTTAAAAATGATGCCTCAACTTAAAAATGCAAACAATGCCACAACTTCTAAATGTATCCKGTTAATGAAGTCACTACATAAATTTAGCACATTATTTTTTTGTTATTAATTGCTAACTGTGGAAAGGGCTAAATTCAGAATAACTCTCTGTTTCAAAGACCTAATTGCCAAGGACCTAGCCTTAATATTAACTAGGATAATTATTATGCAAAGCATACCCACCCAGAATGTTTGCATAGCTATCACAAGCGCTTTCATAAATGATGCTTTAATTAGTCTTAATTAGAATTTGTTTAAGTCAGCAGGGAATGCAGAGCCCGTGAAATGATGTATGTAATAAGCATCAGGCTCACTTTTTACTTGGGGAATAGAGCTGACAAAATCACATCACGTTAAATTGATTCAGTCAGAATTAAAATTCTTATGGTATTAATTAAATGGGGGATCTCATTAGCAGGCTGCAGGGTGACAGAGTGACTCTTTGGCGACCAGATGTGAAGAAGCAGCACCGAACAAGAGCACCATTAGCCCAGGAACTCGTCCTGTCTGAGCACAGCACAGGATGTGGAGTGGAACAGCCCCAGCAGGGAGATCCCRGCCACCGAGGGCAATTGGGCTCCTTTGTGCCCACCCAGATCCACAGAGCGAGGATTGCTGGGCTAGGAGAGGGTGATGGTGGTTCATTCTGCTGGGCAAGACCCCCAGCACTTCTGGCTGCTGCTGGCA
>NW_026624465.1:28950-31052 GCF_030028575.1 Malurus melanocephalus
GGCATTTTCCATCCTCACCCCGGCATTTTCCATCCTCGCCCTGGCATTTTCCATCCTCGTCTTGGCATTTTCCATCCTCACCCCGGCATTTTCCATCCCCACGCTGGCATTTTCCATCCTCACCCCGCCATTTTCCATCCTCGCCCTGGCATTTTCCATCCTCGCCCCGGCATTTTCCATCCTCACCCCAGCATTTTCCATCCTCACCCCAGCATTTTTCATCCTCACCCTGGCATTTTCCATCCTTGCCCCGGCATTTTCCATCCTCACCCCGGCATTTTCCATCCTCACTCTGGCATTTTCCATCCTTGCCCTGGCATTTTCCATCCTGGTCCCAGCATTTTCCATCCTCACCCTGGCATTTTCCATCCTCATCTTGGCATTTTCCATCCTCACTCTGGCATTTTCCATCCTGGTCCGAGCATTTTCCATCCTTGCCGTGGCATTTTCAATCCTGGTCCCTCCACTGGGGCATTCTTGGTGTCTGTGGTGATCCCACACACTTCTCACTCTCCTTCCCATCTCCAGGCCTCCCCTTCATCAAGTGTGGATGATATTTGCTCCAATTAGGATCTATTTTGTGAAAAGCTGGGCCACACAGTATCAGAACCCTCATGGATCAGATTATATATATATAATATATATATAAACTCTTATATGAAGCTCTAACAAATCACAGCAAGCAGCAGACSCCAGAGTGAGTGTTCAAATTCAGGACCGTGCTCTCAGCTTTTTCATGGAATTCTGCTCATGAGTCGAAACTGAATGAAAGAGCTTCAAGGTTTGTTCTCCTGCAAAGGAGGAAAAAAAGGGATGGATTTGTGTACAGATACATAGATACCTATAGTTAAAATTTGTTTCAGTTTTGTTTAGGACAAACCTCTCTCTGGACCCAAATGCCTGTCCCAGCCATGTGGACAGAGCTGTTATTTAAACATCCTGCCATGGATCTTGGCTTCCAGAAATGATCCACAGGGTGGCTTGGGCAGGGGAGTTCTCCCTGCACCACCCACACATGTATAGAATCACAGAATCATGGAATAGTTTGGGTTGGGAGGGACCTTAAAGCTCATCTTCTTCCAGACCCTTGCCATGGGCAGGGACACCTTCCACTAGACTATATACACAACACATACATATATATGTAGATGTAGATGTAGATGTGCATGTATATATAGATGTTTTGTATATATATATATGTATATGTATATATAGATGTATTATGTACATGTATATGTATATATATATGTATATGTATGTGTATATATGTATATTGTGTACATATATGTATATGTACGTGTATATGTATGTGTATATGTATGTGTATATATGTATATCTATTATACATGTAGATGTATATGTATGTATAAATGTACATGTATTGTGTTATGCATAATTTGTGTATAAGCATATACACATTATAGATATATAACATAGAAATAGATATAGGTACATACACATAGCAAATACATATATACTTTATCTTCTTTTGAAAAATCATTCCAATATCTGGGCCATGAAAATCCCGGAGATGTTCTTCACTCTGTACGTGCCCAGCCCCGGTCCCGCGGTGCCACCACGGGCAGCCGAACCGGAATGGTGACACCCCAGACAGCCGAAGCGAGCGGTGCCACAGCCGGAGCGGTGCCACCACGGGCAGCCAAAGCGAGCAGTGCCACCCCAGACAGCCGAGCGGAGCGGTGCCACCACCGGAGCGGTGACACCAAGGACAGCCGAACCGGAGCGGTGCCACCACGGGCAGCCGAACCGAGCGGTGACACCCCCGGCAGCAGAACCGAGCGGTGCCACCACCGGAGCGGTGCCACCACGGGCAGCCGAACCGAGCGGTGCCACCACCGGAGCAGTGCCACCAAGGACAGCCGAACCGAGCGGTGCCACCAAGGACAGCCGAACCGAGCGGTGCCACCACCGGAGCGGTGCCACCAAGGACAGCCGAACCGAGCGGTGCCACCAAGGACAGCCGAACCGAGCGGTGCCACCACCGGAGCGGTGCCACCAAGGACAGCCGAAGCGAGCGGCCCCGCCGCCCCGGGGCACAGAAGCTGCCGGCAGCATCGATGCTGTTGTGACAGCCCGACCTT
>NW_026624465.1:33076-34219 GCF_030028575.1 Malurus melanocephalus
TTTGAGATCAGCACCCAAAATGGGGTGTTGGTGCAGGGGATCAGCCTGAGGAGGAGGAGATCAGGTGGGAGCTCTGCACACAAGAGGGGATGGAAACAGAACTGGAATTGTCCAAGGCCAGGCTGGGTGGGCTTGGAGAAGCCTGGGCTGGTGGAAAGTGTCCCTGCCTGTGGCACAGGGTGCAAGGAGATGGGCTTTGAGGTCCCCTCCAACCCAAACCATCCCATATTCTGTGATAACCCAAACCATTCCTATTCTATAACCCAAACCATTCCATGTTCTATGATAACCCAAACCATTCCATATTCTATGATAACCCAAACCATTCAATATTCTATGATAATCCAAACCATTCCATGTTCTATGATAACCCAAACCACTCCATATTCTATGATAACCCAAACCATTCCATATTCTGTGATAACCCAAACCATTCCATGTTCTGTGATAACCATTCCATGTTCTATGATAACCCAAACCACTCCATATTCTATGATAATCCAAACCATTCCATGTTCTATGATAACCCAAACCACTCCATATTCTATGATAACCCAAACCATTCCATATTCTGTGATATCCCAAACCATTCCTATTCTATGATAACCCAAACCACTCCATATTCTGTGATAACCCAAACCATTCCATGTTCTGTGATAACCCAAACCATTCCATATTCTATGATAACCCAAACTATTCCTATTCTATGATAACCCAAACCATTCCTATTCTATAACCCAAACCACTCCATATTCTATGATATCCCAAACCATTCCTATTCTATGATAACCCAAACCATTCCATATTCTATGATAACCCAAACCATTCCATGTTCTATGATAACCCGAACCATTCCTATTCTGTGATAACCCAAACCATTCCATATTCTGTGATAACCCAAACCATTCCATATTCTATGATAACCCAAACCATTCCATGTTCTATGATAACAAAACCACTCCATATTCTGTGATAACCCGAACCACAGCATATTCTGTGATAACCCAAACCATTCCATGTTCTGTGATAACCCAAACCATTCCTATTCTATGATAACCCAAACCATTCCATATTCTATGATTCCATGATCCTGCAAAAGCAGGCTCACAGCACATCCCAATATCAGGAGAAAGAGGCATCTCT
>NW_026624465.1:36483-38889 GCF_030028575.1 Malurus melanocephalus
TCACTGCTCCCACACACGATGAAGGTGCCAGCTCCACAGACCCCAAAGCTCCCCTCAGCCCCGATCCTGCCCACATCACTGGGGTGATATTTCCACAAGCACGGCCTCCTCCAAACCCGGGTCTCCAATATGCTCTGAGCAAACACGCTCTCCTCACTCTCCATRCCACAGATATCTTCTTTCTCCACCTGTTTTTCCCGAATGATCCTGTTCCATGGACGTACATTGACGTGTGACAGCTGTGCTCTCATTGCTGCCACAAAGGTGGTTGAACTTCCCTTACAAACGCTGGTGTTGGCCCCAGRAGCGATCCCATCCTTCAGGAACGGGCTCTGCACTGTCCCCAGCCCCTGGAGGTTCAAATACCCAGAAAAACTCCCCTTTCCATGCCCACTGCTCCCCTCAAAGTGAATCCTTCGATGGGATGCACAGCTCCAAATCCCATCCATACCCCAGAGATGCTCTGGATCCGAGCGTTAACAGCACAAAAAGAAAAGTCTCAACTGCTTAATAAACATGGAAAAGGCTTCCGTGGCCTAGCAGAACCACAGAGAAAAATCATTAAAAAGTCATTTCCACCAAATGGCTCTTTTAAAAAAAAAACATTTCCAAACCCTACCTATAGCGCTTTGCATAATTCCTCCCTGTTTATGAGAATGAAATCCCCGAGAAGTCTGCGTTCCAGCCCATATGGCGGTGATGTGATATTTGGCGGAATCGGGAGGAAAATATGGTGCTGCTAATTTGCCTAAATTACCATGGGACGGGTCCCCTGGCAGGGCTGCTGTGCCACCAGAGCTCTGGGTGTGAGCCACAGAAAGGGGTGTGGGACCGGGCAATTAATGACCAATTAATGACCTGCAGGAATTAATGAACCTGGCAGCACCACCACRCCCTCACCCAGGTGCCACTAAAAGGGTTAAAGAAGTTTTTCACTGCTTTACTCCGTGAACCCTGCCAGCGAAATGCATTTTGAATCCCTGTTTAAAAGACATGTAATTGCCTCAGATTCTTTATATTATCATAACTCTTCAAAATTGATTGGTTTTAGGTTTATGGAAAAATATGCAAATGCACAGGGAGCGACACACATTCCTCATTGTGGGTATAAAAGTAGTTCACAGAGAATCCATCTGATTGAGTTTGATTACTGAACAAAATCTAATTATTTGAGATACACGCCCGGGCTTTTCTGGAGAGGCACACTGAAGAGAAGAAATATTTGGGATGTGGGAGTGTTGTTTGGCTGCTCAGATTTGTTTATTCACATATATTTTGACAGGCCAGGATTTTAAACAATTGAGATCAAAGTTCACTCTTCAGAGTCCAGGAAGCCAAGATGGGATGCAGGTGTCCATTGCTGCCTGTCCAACCACCTGAGCAGCACTTTTGGGTCCCAATGACTCACAGAGCCATGGRATYRTGGAATGGTTTGGGTAGGAAGGGYTCTGGACATGCCCAYCCCAATTTCCACTCCGAGCCATTCCCCAGTCCCTGCCAGCRTTTGAGGATGTTGGGCTGGGCACAGGTACCATGGTCAGACTTTGCCAYCCCATTCCAGCACACCCAGCACCCCATTCCTGATTTCTTGCACATGCTTTAACATAACTCCTGTTTCTGAGGAAGCAGCCAAAGCTTTGGGCCCTCCCAGGCCTTTGTAAAGGAGTATTTGTAAGTCTTTTAAGGCAGCTTTGAATAATTACTGAATGCCACCCTCTTACCATCTTCACCCTTCCCCAATTATCTGCTCAATTATAATCCACAAAGTCTCTTGCATTAAATGAAACCATATGTTCTTCTCAGTCACTTCCAGTAGGCACATGCCAGCCKGGCCCTTCCCAGTGCTCAAACATTTCCTCCCCAAAATCCCTCCTGAAAATTCTCCTTCCCTGCCGCAGCTTTACGTGTCAAACGCCCCAGCCAGGAGGTCCAGGAGGGTCCCAGACCACCTGGGCTACCCAGGACTCAATTCTTGTGGCCACCAACCTTCTGGTTTTTCCTTCCTTTTTTCCAATGGCATTGTTTGAGTTGAGTGCTCAATTTGGGTGTTTTTGCAATTTAGTCAGACAAGATAGCTCCAGGGCTCAGGGAGATGCCACTGTAGGTCTCCATCTCTGATCAKTCTATACAAATTAAATCATTACAATCATTAAATCATGGATGATTTTCCTTCAGACCCCTCTGTCTGTACATGTGGATATTACCAAAGTCACAGCTGAGGAAGGGCGAGCTCTTGCCTGCATGTTGGACTCCATGTCCCTTGGTCACTCCCCTTTCCTGGTCACTCCCTTTTCCTGGTCACTCCTTTTCCTGGTCACTCCTTTCCTGGTCACTCCCCTTTCCTGGTCACTCCCCTTTCCTGGTCACTCCCTTTTCCTGGTCACTCCTTTTCCTGGTCACTCCTTT
>NW_026624465.1:39370-44219 GCF_030028575.1 Malurus melanocephalus
CCCCCGTTTTCTCGGTAAGGAATTACCACAATCCCCTCAATTTCCCATGCCATTTTTGGGTTTTTCTGTGCCTTTGAGTGCTGTACCGACTGTCAAGAAGGGGCTGCCCATCCTTTAAGGAAATTGGWGGGTAATAATGAGGTGTAGAGCCCCTCCAACACACCCTGTTATCAAATACAAAGGCATTACTTATGCATGCTGCTCCGAGACCCATCATTAATTAGGAGTTTTACATATTAATCACAACACCAGTTTGGCTCTCCCTGTGAACGCCGAGGGATGCTGGGGCCAGGCTGGCGTGCTGCTCGGGAAGAAAAGAATGGAAAACTCCAAACTTCAGCCTCAATGGAAGGAAATGGGCTCGGGTACGAAATAACCGGGCTGGCTGTCCCACAAGAGGATAAATTCAGCCCTGGTGAGGAGGAACCGGAGCTGCAGGAGGCAGAGCTGCTTGTGCAGACCTTGCTGTGCCATCCTTGGCTGTGCCAGCGGGAGATGCGATTTCAGGATCTTGTTTTAAAGCTGGAGCCTGTTCAAAGAGACCCAAAGAGCCACCACTGGTTTCATCATCATCGGTTCCTTCCCAAGACAATTGCCAGGAAGGCAGAACAAAACACCCTGTATGTCAATAAGGATTTGTGCTGTATCATCTATGCCAAAAAAAAAAAAATAAAAAAATAAAAAAACACCCTAACTCAATCTTCTGCACTTCAATACAAATTAGAATTTATATGCAAGTCCCCACTTCAGGTGGGCAATCCAAAGAAATTAACCTCAGGAGAAAATTGCTTTTTTTCTGGCTTAACACAGAGCTCATTATCATGTCAGGCAGAAGAGACAGTGGGGAAAATGCAAAACCACAGACATGATACAGTGGTGCATCCGTATATTTCAGCCAAGGAACCACTTATTGGGAGAAATATTTAAATTCCAAATGGTCAGGGTTGTTCTTTAGGACAGAATCAGTGCTAGGGGCCGACAAACTCAACCATGCCACAAAACTTGAATGCCAAGTCTGGAGGAAAAGGTGTCCCCATGGTGTTGATGCTGCATGGAGGACACGGGGCTGTTTTCTCTGGATATCCCAAAGCCCTTCACAAACTGGGCAGGAATTTCCATCCAGGGAAAATAAGGATTACAGTACGTGAGTGCAACTCATGTGCTGTGTTAGTCCATCAGCCAGGATACCTGGGCAGGGCTTGGAGCAGCCTGGTCTAGTGGAATGAGAYGAGCTCAAACATCTGTCCTAACCCAGCCTGTTCCAGGATTTTGTGATTCTGTGATCCCCTGCTGGTCCAGCCTGGCCTGGARCACTTGCAGGGATGGGGAGTGTGTCACAGCTGTCCTTGGGAGATGTGTTTGAACCCAAACCCCTCGTGCTCCTGCAGCCAGGCTGGGGAGGGACGCTCTGCCCTCCCTCACCCTCCTGCTCCTCCCCACTGGGACGGGACCACTGAGGGGAAAGAGGGTTCTGCACCTTCTCTGGACAGCTGAGATTGTCCTGGCCCAGCCTGTCCCCATCAGGGGACACCAGATGGCCAGAGGGACACCTGCAGCAGGATGTGCCAGCCAGACGTGACTCTCCTGCAATCTGAGGGATCGCAGAATCGTTCTGCTGGATGAAGAATAGGAAGAAAGGGATGGGAAACTCCTCCCTCCTGCTGTCTGCCTGTCCCCAGCTCTGTCTACAGGCTGGGCAATGGCTGCACTGCCCAGAGCCCCGAGCAGGGACAGGGACACAGGGACAGGAACAGGGACACAGGGACACAGGGACACAGGGACACAGGGACAGGGACAGGGACACAGGGACAGGGACATGGCTGCAGGGACGGGGACAGGGACAGGGACATGGACACGGCTGTGGGGACATGGCCACAGGGACACAGGGACATGGCTGTAGGGACAGGGATACGGTCACAGGGACAGGGACAGGGACACAGGGACACAGGGACACAGGGACAGGGACACAGCCATGGGGACACAGGGACAGGGACACAGGGACAGGGACACAGGGACACAGGGACAGGAACACAGGGACACAGCCGCAGGGACAGGGACACGGTCACAGGGACACAGGGACACGGCCATAGGGACACGGCCACAGGGACACAGGGACACAGGGACAGGGACACAGCCATAGGGACAGGGACACAGGGACACGGCCATAGGGACAGGGACACAGCCATGGGGACACAGGGACAGGGACACAGGGACACAGGGACACAGGGACAGGGACACGGCCATAGGGACAGGGACACAGGGACACAGCCATGGGGACACAGGGACAGGGATACGGTCACAGGGACAGGGACACAGGGACAGGGACACGGCCATAGGGACAGGGACACAGTCTCCCGCTCCCGCCGCAGCCCAGCAGCGCAGCCGAGCAGAGCGAAGGTGTCCCCGCTCCGATCCATCAGCGCGTCCCGCTCCCCGCGCCATCTGTGTCGAGCACTTACGGGGAAACCTCTCGGCAGCTGCCGAACAAATCAGGGGCAGCGCCAAGGTCGCGCTGCAGGGAATTTGGGGACACGGGGAGGATGTTGGGCTGTGAGCAATAACAGCATCCCTGCGCCAGCCTCCCCATCCCGGCTGCTCCGCCCCAGCCTCCAGCAGCCCGGGCCCCGCTGGGAAATGTGTATTATGCCTGGGTTAATTTACTGATTAATCTCTAGTCAGTGGTTTGTGCTTTCCCCAGATGGCCAATTAAAATTTACAACTGGCAGAGCAGTGCCCCGTTGGCAGAAGGCGAGGGCCCGCTGCTGCCTGCGTTCCCTGTGCTGTTTGAACGGGAGCAGAGAGGGGCTCTGCCCTGTCACAGGGACCCCACAGCGGGATTGGGGACCCTCGTGTTCCCCACCTGCACCCCGGGGTGCCCACACCCCTCACTGCCCCAGTGGATCCGCTGCTGATGGCAGAAATCAAAATGCTGTCTGCCAAGGGGGTGATGCCTCAACCTGTGATACCTCTGAAAGACAAAATACTTCTTTTAATAACAGGAAAAASCCACAGAATTTTGTCCTTTGGTGCTGCACACAACTTGCAGTGGAGCAGCCACCCAGAGCTGCCCAAGGAGAGCCCAGATTCCCTAAGGATAAGGTTACACGTCTCCTTAGACGAGGGAGATACCTGGGCTGGAAAACTCCACAAAGAATTGAAACTCAAACCAAATTAATTTCCAAATTTGAAGAGGCCAAACACAGTAATGACGATTGTAGATCTCTAAAATCCCAGGATGGTTTGGGTTGGAACAGAACTTATAGCCCATCCCATTCCACCCCTGCCATGGCAGGGACACTTTACACTGTCCCAGGGTGTCCCAATGTCCAGCCTGGCCTGGGACAATTCCAGGGATCCAGGGGCATCCACAGCTTCTCTGGGCACCCTGTGCCAGGGCCTCCCCACCCTCCCAGCCAGGAATTCCTTCCCAATATCCCATCCATCCCTGCCCTCTATCAGGGRGCAGCCACTCCCCCTTGTCTTGGCACTCCARGGCTTTGTAAAATGAAATGCACCAGCACAATTTGTGTTTTTCAACAACCGTTCTCAGAACTCCAGACAACACTCTGAGAAACGCAGAGGAAAAATAAATTGGGAAAAGCACGCTGCTTCCACAGGCGTTCTCAGAAATGTGGCAGTTCTCAGGTTCACAGCAAAATTTCCCTGCTTTTTTTTTTTTTTTTTTTTTTTTTTTTTTTTTTTAAGGAGCCTTCATGAATATTGATGGTAAACATAATAACTGCAATACTCAGGAGTATAGTCAACCCTTGCTGTACAATTCACATAATTCCCGTTAAATTAACGGGAGTCCCCGTGTGCCCTGGGCACAGCCTGTGCTCCCCGGGTGCATAAACCACAGCAGGGAGAGCGCAGGCAGGGAGGGGCAGATCATGGGGACACCCCTGGGTGTCACATCGTGGGGACAGAGTGGCGTTTGCACCAACCCAGGCGTGCTGCTGCCCTGCAGAGCTGCCCGCGGGATTTATTCCTCTTCTAACATGGTTTTCTGGGAGCTGTGTACACAAGATTCCTGGAATATGAAAGTAGCAGGGATGAGCAAAGTGTCCAGACAGGGTATGGAATTATTCCCATTTCAGAGAGCCTTGCTCAGAAATGGGAAAGAATCCTGRCCAGCACAGGTTCTTTCAGCGAGGYTCKGGCACCTCAGCACTGCTGTTCACCCAGCTCCACCCCAGAGCCGCGTCCCGTTTGGGAATCACAGAGCTTTGGGGCTTTTCTCTCCTGTTTTCCCCAGTCGAGATAAAGATCTGCATTTKGGAACAATCTCACACACGTTAACGGGTGACCCGCGCCGTTCCTGTCAATAGAGCCGGGCTGGTGATCTTTAAAGGAGATTTTCTCCGGGTGAAGGACAAACATGACATTAGAGTTATCAAACTCCTCGTCTGACAAGGACATATAAATTGTAAATGGTCGGGGGCACTGRGATCAGCCTGTCTCTCTTTTCCATGGGTGTGGGGACCCTCTGGAAAGCGCCTGCACCAGGGGCTGTGTGCGCCGGGGGTGGCACGGTGGACATGGGATCCTGCTGCCCACCGGGGATGACAGGAGAGGGGACAGGGACTGCAGCGGGCTCAGGACAGAGCCCATGGCTTGGTTCTGTCACCAATTCACGGGCTCAGCCCTGTCGGGGTGCGGAACGTGGGGCTGAAGGCAGGGACTGACCCCGGCATTAAGGGGGGATGGTGGCCAGTCCCTCAGGGCTTGGGGCCACCAGCTCCAGCAGGGCTGAAGCACCCCAGCATTGCTACTCCTCATGCCATGGCTCCTTCCCTGGCCTGTGGGAAAAACGGGAGCAAAAAGCAACCCCCCAGCGTGGGAGTGACTG
>NW_026624465.1:45937-48050 GCF_030028575.1 Malurus melanocephalus
AATTGGGTAAGAACGGCTGGCAGAAAATGGGTAAAAACGGCTGGCAGAAATTGGGGGAAAACGGCAGAAATTGGGTAAAAACGGCAGAAATTGGGCAAAAACGGCTGGCAGAAATTGGGTAAAAACGGCAGAAATTGGGTAAAAACGGCTGGCAGAAATCCGGTAAAAACGGCTGGCAGAAATTGGGTAAAAACGGCTGGCAGAAATTGGGGTAAAAACGGCAGAAATTGGGTAAAAACGGCTGGCAGAAATTGGGTAAAAACGGCTGGCAGAAATTCGATAAAAACCCGCTCTGCATTCGATAAAAACCCCTGCCGGCGCTGCCTGCGGGAACCCGCGATGCTCTCTCCTCCATCCCGGGAGGAGTTGGGATCTCGACCCTCCCGTCCTGGGATCTCTGGGCAGCCCTGAGGGCAGCGGGGGTAAAAACGGGAGCTATGTGGGGAAAAACGGGCTGTGGCCGCAGAAGCTCTGGTGGCTGTGGGGTGACACCGACAAAAACCAACCCCGTGCAAAATTCTCCCCTTGCGCGTGATTGGTGCGCTCAGCAAAGCCACGCGTGTCCCTGGGGTTCCAGGAAGGGGAAGCCAACAAAATTTCCCAATTTTAGGGGATTTACCACAGAATCACTGGGGTTGGAAAATCCCTCTAAGCTCATCGAGCCCAGACGCGGCATTTAAATAAAATCTGCAGCTTCTTTTCTGCCTCAGTTTCCCCACCTGTAACAGCGGTGTCCCAGCGCTTATTGTTTATCGATGCGCCGCTAATGACCCGTGTTTGCCGTTCGTTTGGAAGGATATTTTTGGGAGGTCCTGCCCAGCCAGCTTTGCTTGGCACAGAACGGCCCTGGTGCCCGCGGGGTCCGGTTGGGCTGGGTTTAAGGGTGCACGATTAAATAGTTATTGTCTGGGATAAAAAAACAGAATCAACTAAGGAGAAAACAAAGAGGAAGTGGGAGATAAGAAGTTTGATTATTCCGTTTGTCCCCAGGGTAAACTGAGGCACCAAGTRGGGCGTGGGGTCCCTTTCAGTGACAAATGCCACCCCAACATCAGCTCCCAGCACCCACAGARMCAGCCAATGTCTTCAKCTGCCATGTGCAARCCATAAAAGGGCTCSGAGAACATCACAGAATTTATAGCCTCAAAAGGAAAAAAGCGGTATAAAGTGTCGATTTTATGTAAAAATGTTGCTGTCATCTTCAACGTATGTAATTCTCCCCACMAAGAGGTGTATGCATCATTTATAAGTCTTGTAAACCTCTCACATATATATTTTATATATATATACACACATAGATATGTATTTTCATATTGTTATCCAAATATATTGTATACACAAATATATATGTATTTTCTACAGCATCTCCATACATATATTTTATATGCATACAGATGTACATATATATGTATTTTCTATATTATTTTATATTAATATTCACATATATGAAATATATATACATACAGATATATAAATAGAGATATAGTATAGATATAGATATAAAGATGTATATAGATATAGATATAAAGATGATATAGATATAGATATAGATATAGATACAGATATAGATACAGATATATAGATATATAGATATAAAGATATATAGATATAAGTGTATTTTCTGATGAATAACAAGGCCATCACATTCCACCTTTTTTGCAGCTCTGGCCCTTTATCAATGCTACTCACATTTAATTAGTAGACATTTCTCCTTCCTGAGCATATTTACTTGAATTCCTTGTTCCTACGGCAACCCAGCCAGCACCGCCGGAGCAGCCCAGCCCAGCCTAAACCAGGAATGGAGATTAACGAGCAGCCTCGATATTCAGATTATCCAGCAAAGAGCGAGCTTGGCGAGGGCAGCCTTACAAAGCAGGCTCGTGTTCCAAGGAGCCCGTTTAAACAGGTATTTGTTTATCCAGGGGTACCTGTGCTACCCAGCCCGAAATTCYCAGTAATTTGCTATCAACTCAGGTWAAGGCRTTTATTTATTTTTATTAATTACTCTCCGTTTTTATTTTAAAACATGCAGTGCAGGAATAGCTAAACAGGGTCCAAACCATCCCTGCTCAGCGATGCTTTCCTCCCGCAGGCTCCAGGCACACAAAATACC
>NW_026624465.1:49713-60092 GCF_030028575.1 Malurus melanocephalus
TGTCTGAGAGCTCTTTCCCCGTGACTTTTCTGGAGAGCCGAGCACATGGAATAACCCATTCTCCTTGCCCATTAACAACAACAATCAAGGCTGGATTAAACCTCTTCAAATAATTCTCCAAGTAGAGATAAAGCATAAAAGAGAGAGAGAGAGAGAGAGAGAGAGAAATCCAGCGTATCCTTTCGCCGCTGGTAATAAGCTTACGCCTGGAACAGACTTGTTAAATAATTAGAGTTAAATTACCTCCTCTCCCACCACCGCCTTTCCCAGCTTCACCTCTGTGGTGTAACRGGGAGGGATTGATGCAGGGAGTGCAGGGTGACCCCTGGTGTGGTCAGCTCTGGTGTGGAGTGGCCATTCCRGRTCCCCAGRGACCCCAGGGACCCCCAGCACCCACCACCCCACAGCCACACACACCCCAAACCCACCGCCTGCCACAGCCCAGCCCAACCCCTGCTCGGAAACAGAAGGCACAAAAAAAAAGGGAATTGAGATTTGCAGATCTGATAATGAGCCAGTTAATGACATAAATGATACCTCAAGAACCTCACTAAACCATCCAGGTCCTACAATTTAATCTGTAATAAATACTCCTGCATCATTGCGAGATGGCTGCTCATAATGGCAAATGAAATATGCTGGTATGATAGGTACAATAAATCTGGATTTTCCTATGGTTCCCTCAGGCTAGAACAATATGTAACCAGAGTGCGCACTGTCAGGATGAGCAGATCTCAAAGCCATCATAAAATCTAAATGGGGACTAATTAGGAGGCCCTTCCCTTCTAGAGTTACTATTTCTATTGACATTTTCCATGCATGAGCCCCTCCATAACATCATAAGTCACCAAGATAAGAACTCCCTAGATTATAGGGAAAAAGCTTTAATGGAGAAGTTGAACTCAAAGGCGATGCATAAATTTTCCTTCTGATACCCCGGGAAGTCTGTGTTCAGTACTTTCTTTACAAACTTTCCTCCCCAGTGCCGGCTGCTGCRGTGTCCGGCCCCGTCCCTGCTGCTGCCCTTTCCTGGGCAGGGGGGATTTGGGATTCAGCACGAGGGGATCCCAAATGCCCCCTGAGCCCCGGTGCCAGGAGGGCACTGCCCTCTCACATCCCAATCCTGCCTGAGGGTACAGCAGGGAGAGCCCTATGGGGTGACCCCAAGGGACAGGGACAGGCTGGCATGTCAGGACAGCAGCACACCCTGCTCCTCCAGGGTGGAACRARATGASCTTTAAGGATYCTTCCAACCCCAGCCATTCTGGGATTYYACAATTYCAYRGAATTGCAGGAAAAGATGGGAGAGTGTGATGTGCGCCAGGCATGTCATCAGAGAGTTATTCTTTTGTAATCTTAGTACAAACATTTTTTAAAATTTCATTTTTTTCAATTTTAAAATTTCGTGATATTTTACAAGTATTTACCTCCTTGCATAGACAAAGAGTAAGAAAACACACGGAGGAAAAACTGTAGCAAGGTACTGTAATGGAACTGCAATGGCTGCTGCTGCTGAACACATTTATCTCCACTCACGTGGGAAAACCTAAAAACAGAATTACCATGTTACTTCTCACTCCAGAAGAATAATTCCATAAAGGACCCACAAATGCAGGGGTTCAGGATCTGAACTGATCACATGCTGTTCACATTTATCTCCACTCATGAGGGAAAAACCTAAAAACAGAATTACCAGGCCCCTTCTCACTCCTGAAGAATAATTCCATAAAGGACCCACAAATGCAGGGGTTCAGGACAAACCCTCCCGTGCTGGAGCCCCCAATCCCATGCCTTTCCCTGGGTTTGGTGAAGAGGCAGCTGGGAACAGCCAGACTGCAATTCCACAGGAGCTCCAACCTCATCCAAACACATGTGATTCTCTTTGATCTTCAAATGCACATTATATTCTTGGAAATTACTGACGTAGGTAAACAAGCATTTCCTCAACAACAGCATTCCTGGAGGATGAGTCTAAATACCCTTTCCTCAACTTTGTGTTTGCACAGAGTTATACAGGGGAAATGAGCCTTCCGAGAATTATTAGAGGGCAAACGAGAAGCAGCCAAGTTTATGAAAAACTAGCACAAGAATGGCTGGGAGGATAGAGATCTATATCYTAAGTCAACTCTGGCTCCAGCTCATTTTTTTTCTGAAGGAGCAGCACTGGCAGGTGTGATTTATTCTGTGTTTTTTAGCAGGGTGTTGTTGAGGAGGGGATCTGCTCCCTCCTTCCCCAAAATCAGCTCAACAAGGACCCTTGTGTTCCAGTGCAAAGGAGTAGGGATGTACAGAGGAGTGGGGAGGAGGGATGTACAAAGGAGTGGGGAGGAGAGATGTACAAAGAGTGGGGAGCAGGGATGTACAAAGAGTGGGGAGCAGGGATGTACAAAGAGTGGGGAGCAGGGATGTAAAAAGGAATGGGGAGTAGGGATGGCCCCTGTCTGAGTGTCCGAGGGGTCCTGGGGTGACCCTTCCCTCCTGTGCTGCCCTTCCCTGTGCTCTCACATCCATTTCTCCTCCTCTCCACCACCGGGAGCCACAGCCGTGGCAATAAAATCACAGTCCCAACCCCTGCTCCTCACCCAAGGCTTGAGGAGACTCTCCAAGAGTCAGGAATTGCAGTCAGGATTTCCCTGGCAGAGCCCTTTTCCCCAAGTTCTGTTCAGATGCTATGCAATGCCCGTGTAGAAATACCAAACACCCACCAGCTTTCCACTAAAAGGACGGGAATTCAGAGAAACCAAGATGAAATACATGCAGGATTTAATGCAGCACCAATTCTTGACCAAACTGCAGTTGGGTTTAAATGGACCCAGAAACCCTTCCCTTGCAGATGCACAGAGGAGGAGCAGCACTTTGCCCAGCAGCATCCCCAGAGCAGCAGCAGGGATGGTCAAGCCTTTTATCCCAAATATTCCCTTGATGGGCTCACACAGTGCAAATGAGGGTGGGTGGGTTTGTTCAGTGAGAGGAAGGAATTCAAACTCTGCAAAATCAATAGGAACAATCCTGAGCCATCTCTCCCACCCGAGGCAGATGCAGGAACCATGGCCATGTGTGCCCCAGCAGCTCGGGGTGACCCCAGGACTGTGCTGCCCACCAGGGATGTGCCAGGACCACCTTCTGCTGCACTCTGGCTCTGTACCCAGAGAGCTCAGCCCACAAGGAAACCCCAAACACCCCAAATTCTGSCCAAAACGCTGGTGGGTTTTTACCCTGTCCCCCCCAAATGCCYGTGATGTTTGCAGAKCCCCTGGAGATTTCTGAAGGTGCCSGAGCATCCTCCTGACTTKCCCCACACCTTAAAGAGGATCCYCTGCTCCCAACCGAATCCCAGCTGGACATTTCCAAGGAAGAATGATTTATCAACAGATATAAATCAAACTGACTGTTTAGCAGGGCTGATTAGCTGGAAATGAGGACTCGTGGAAGCACAAACACGGCAGATTCACCCCCACCACGTTGGCACCGCGGCAGAACTCATTAAGGCACCGCACCCATCACATGAGACCTGTCGTCCCTTCCACAAGTCACAAATTGGGAAGAAAAGACTTTTATCTCACAATAARGATAATCCTATTTTGTCGCTGCTGGCCAAACAGCGACACAAAATAACAGATATAAAAACACACAAAAAGAGGGTGAAAAAGAGAGAGAGGGAAAGTACTTTATTGTGGGACAAGCTTTTTTTTTATTTACTTTAGCAACTAGTGTATACATTTGTGTCAAACATACATAGGCTAAGAGATAGCTGTTTAATTAATAATCAGTACATGATGGGTGAGTTTGCAAAAGCTACAGTATTAGTAATGTTTATAATTTTTAGCTACCTACGTTATTAATTCTACATTTTAATCTCCTTTTCTCAACAGTAGCTAAGGATGCGGTATTCTTCTTCTATGCGGGCTGTTAACACTCCTTTTCTTTTTTAAGGATTTAGTCAGGCACGATAATTGGCTGAGATTTGGGGCTTGTGGGGCCGCTTTTTTCTCCCACACTATTTTCATATGCGACAAATCCACCGTGGTGCCAGTGAAATTTGGGGTACGGCAAAGCCACACGGAGGGTGGGGGGCATCGCCAGCCTTTGGGGGCACTCTGCATCCATCCCAAAGCCGATCAGAGCTGGGCTGGGTGCAGGGGAAGCTCAGCCTGCCCCGGTAAAGCGCAGCTCAATTGCCGCGGGCGGGGGAGCGGAGCTCTGAGCAATTTGCGGCAAAGCTTTGTCGGGAGCAGCACCATTATTGTTATTATTATGACTATTTAAAGAGCATCCCAGATGTGCGTGGCACTTTACGGACAAAAATAATGGATGGGCCTTGCCCCCCGAAGCTGAAAATAGCACAAGCCCAGCCCAGGCGACAATGAGAGAGGTGTGGAGAGCCGCAGTGACGCTCTCACGAAAGAGCAGGGGCTGGACCTGTCCTCACCTCYGCCACGAGGAGCGTTTGCCCCTGATTTTCACTAAATATCCAATGGCAAGGGTGGGATACGGGGCTGAAGTATTTTTTCTCTCTCTGGAGCTRAAGATAGTGTGGGTGGAGGAGCCGGATGTATCTGCAGTGACAGAGGGGGAATGGCTTCCCAGTGCCAGAGGGCAGGAAGAGATGGGATATTGGGCAGGAATTGTTCCCTGTAGGGTGAGGCCCTGGCACAGGGTGCCCAGAGCAGCTGTGGCTGCCCCTGGATCCCTGGCAGTGCCCAAGGCCAGGTTGGACATTGGGGTGGGAACACCCTGGGACAGTGGGAGGGGTCCCTGCCATGGGACGGGAACGGGATGGGCTTGAAGGTCCCTCCCAACCAACCCAACCCAACCCAACCCAACCCAACCCAACCAACCCAACCCAACCAACCCAACCCGAGTGGGGCTCTGTGGAGCTGCTCTGTGATGGGGTGCCCGCTGGGGATGGGGATGAGCAGAGACACGATGTCGCTGCTGGCCAAACAGCGACAGAAAAGAATAGATACAAAACACACAAAAAGTGGGTGAAAAAACAGAAAGAAAGAAGGACTTTATCGTGGGACAAGCCTCTTTTATCCACTTTAGCAACCAGAGTACACATTTGTGTCAAACACACATTGGTCAAGAGACAGCTGTTTAATTAGTAATCAGAACATAATTGGTGAGTTTGCAAAAGCTACAGTATTAGTAATGCTTATAATTTTCAGCCACCTGCGTTATCAATTCTGCATTCCAATCTGCTTTTCTCAAGGATGCAGCATTCCTCCTTCATGTGGGCAGTTAACATCCCTTTCTTTTCCCAGGCCTCAGTCATACACAATAATTGCCTGAGTTTCAGAATCAGGGCTTGTGGGGCCCTTTTCCCCCACAACACGAGCTGCAAGATCCACCCCAGGGACCCCCAGCCCTCAGTATTTTCAGCCCTCAGGATTTTCAGGCTGTGCACTTTGCCCTGGCTGAGGGGCATTTGGGCACTGTGCCACACCAGGACGTGAGGCTGTGCCACAGCATTTGGGATGGCAGAGCCCCCTCTGCTCAGCACCAGAATTGGCACCCAAACCCCAAAGCAAGCCCAGCCCAGCGTCCATGTGAAGTACAGAAAGCTTCCTACAGCTTTTAACGAGTTGTGGATTGGGTGCCAGGCCATTCCTGCGCTGTTTTGTGAAATTACTTAGATTTATGTTCAGCTATTTAATATCAGCCTGAGAAAAAAAAAAAATAAAAAAGCCCTGCCTCTGCTCAGCCCGCTGTGACGCTGTCACCGCTGCTGTGTCCACCCAAAGATTCTAATTTTTTATCTTGTTCGTTTTTTTCCCTTTTGCACTGATTATTTTTTTTTTTCTAATTTGGTGATCTTGGCGAGATGTTTGGGATGCACTTGACAGAGCATAATACATCACCTGTCGAGAGATCCCAGCCTTAAAAAAGTGGGGAAATTACCGGTATAATTGCAGAGTAAACAGGGTCCGGGAAGGAGAACGCTTCGGGGTTGGGATGGAGCCAATCCTGCCCCAATCCCGGTCCAGCAGCACCAGGAGCACTGCAGCCACGGCTCCCAGACACCAGAAATGAGTGTTTTAATACCAAAGTGACACCAAAGGGGGTCAAGTAAATAAATATGCATGTCTCACCAGTGCAAAATAATAAAATTCCAATGTGTGCAAGCCTGCTTGTTGAACATATGTTTGCGGCACGGCTAAGCCATCTGGCTCAATGTCAAGCATTTACACCAACTGCAGTCTTACACTACCTGACAGCAGAAAAGCTTTATTCCCCTGGTGTTTGGGCACAAATGGAGAAATATTATTGAAATGATTATCTGCATCAAGACTCAGATTTGGTTTGACATTTAGCTGGCTCTGTTTAATCCAAAGGGTTGTCTGAATGAATAAAGAGAAGGGTTCCTCCAGAAGATGCTGCGAGCAGCCAGGGARAGCCAAATGATTAATGAGACTGAGAGGCTGGGTGGACCCTGCCCACCTCCACCCAGACCTCGGTGCCAAGAACTGCATCGGAAATCAGGCTGAGGCTCCTGGAGCTTGTCAGAGGATGCTCACRGCCCAGGGGCTCTATTTTTGGATCTTGGGAAAACAAGAGACGGGAGTGCGTCGCTGCCAGCCGGGAAGGAAAGGTCCTGTCCTAATTAAATACAATCTCTGGACAGCACAGGGCTGAAAAACACCCAGACCCCAAACTGGCACAGATGGGGACCCCGGGGCTGGAGAGCCCCCTCCCACACCCACCAGCCCAGCACAGGGGRCTGTCAGCAGCCACCAAGGGCACCTTCACCCCAAACAGGAGCCCTTCCTTCAGAGCAGCACAGCAGAGAAAGGAAAAACATCCTGGGAAGTTTGGGGTGAGCTGACAGGAGCAGAGCGGGAGCAGGAGCCATTGAACTCGTGGGGCTGCTGAAAGCACAGTCTGACAGAGACAAATTCATCCCAGAAAGCAGATATAGTGTATTTTAAAATGAAATGGGATAGAATAGCAGGCACAGGGCTCTGAGCAGCGTCACGGTCCAGAAAATGCCTCTTTGGGAGCACCAAAGCGCAGCCTCTCCCCGCGCCTGCCCACGGCTTTTCCCTTTTCCTTTATATCTGCACTCCTGATTGTTGATTTGGATTTAAAATTAATTTGGTGATTTGAGTTTAATAAGAATGTTAGACATGATTTCCTTCTCACTCTTACTTTTAATTAACTTTTTAATTGGGATTTAAATGAATTCTAATGAACAGAATTGGTAGCCTAATTGATTTGTTGCACAGCGTGGTGAGGGATCGGAATGCCGGCAGCATTTTGATAGATTACTCCGGGACGTCARACAGTTTACAGGTTAATTTTTTGGCAACAGAAAACAATAATTTACATTGGACTGATAAGAAAACAGTTCCTGGAAAGTGTGAGGCCCACCCTGGTTAAATGAGCTCCTGGTTTGCCTTTGTCACCTTTGGTGTCCCCTCGGGGACTCATCCGGGGTTTGTCCAAGAATTGGTTTTGCCCAGATGTGAACGAGGAGTGACAGTGTTCCTAAACAAACCCATAAYACGTTCATTTCCATAAATAAATGGGAAAATGCACTCCTTGATGACCCTGAGAGCTGCAAGGCGTGAGGAGCTGGTGAGGGCAGGGTGGGACACGGGCTGTGCCCTCARTGCCCGTTCCCATCCGGACATGGCACTGTGCAAGGATGGCACCAGAGCCACTGCCAGCCCCAGACTGCCCCTTCCAGAGCACATCAGCTGCAAATTCAAACTCATTTTACATCTCTGGATATTCCCCCTCCATCAGGAACGCTCTTTGGGGGCTGTGGCTGGCCCGAGGGGACACGGGGACAGAGACAGGAGCAGCCTCACACAACCCCGGGCTGGGGTCCCACAGCATCCCCTGTCCCCCAAATGCCCCCCAGCTCATCCCCAGAGCTCAGCACCGTCCCAGCCCGGTGTAAATCAGACACTCGGGGTAAAGGCAGAGCTGTGCAGACATTACTGCAGTCAGAGGGCAAAGCAGGATGGATGGAGCAGCAGAGCGGGGACAGGGCAGGGAAATGGGATGAGAGAGAGAAATATTGCCAGCAACATCCGAAACGCCTTGAAATATAGAGAGCTCCCAAATTTAAAGGATTCGGGTTTAAAAGTTTCATTTTACGATTTGTAAGGAATTTATGTGAAAATAATATACAAAGACTGGCACTTTTTTTTTTTTTTTTTTAATAATACCAAGCTGTTAGGTGGGAAGAGAGATCCGTGGAGAACATTAAATAAATCCCTTCCTGCTCCTCAGCAGAGGTGGGCAGAGCTGCTGCCGGCCCCACAGCACCACCCATCCATTATTCCCTTCAGCCTGCTCCATTCAGGGCATTTGGTACATCACAGGCTGCAGATTAAAGGGAGAGCCTTCCTCAAACGCAGATTAATTTTGTTTTTCAACTTCTTAAGCTTCTGTTAACACCTTTTCTGCAATCAGTACAGTATCTTTTTAAGTTAATTAGTTCTGGARAAGAATTACCAGTGTAATTTGTGCAGAGCCCTCCCTCCCTTTCACTCAGCAGACAGAGCAGCCTCTGATGGAGATAAAAGGGACACTGGAGGCTCCTCCAGCACAAGAGGTGTTCGAGAGGAACTCCGATCACATCTTCAAACCATTTATCCCCGTTCAGCTCTGTGAATGGGGAGAGAGGAGGAGTGAGCTGAACGCGCATTTCCATAACCTTTGGGGTTTTCTCCTGATTATTTGGATCCCTAAACACCCCAAATTCCAGGCAGGGAGCACCCCACACCTCACTGGGGCCCATTAGTGGGCTGTTCCCCATTCCTGTCACCATGGAAATCATTTATTTTATCAACGATGCTGCACCAGGTTCTGTGAAGCCTCCTGTGAAACTCAGCTGAATTTTGGGCTGCACACAGCCCCTGAACATCCCAAATGAACGATCACTGTCCTGCCGAGGTTTCACATGAAGCTGAGCTGAATTTTGGGCTGCACACAGCTCCTGAACATTCCAAATGAACGATCACTGTCCTGCTGAGGTTTCCTGAAGCTGAGCTGAATTTTGGGCTGCACACAGCCCTGGAACATTCCAAATGAACGATCCCTGTCCTGCTGAGGTTTCCTGAGAAGCTGAGCTGAATTTTGAGCTGCACATTGGAACATTCCAAATGAACGATCACTGTCCTGCTGAGGTTTCCTGAAGCTGAGCTGAATTTTGGGCTGCACACAGCCCTGGAACATTCCAAATGAACCATCCCTGTCCTGCCGAGGTTTCCTGAAGCTGAGCTGAATTTTGGGCTGCACATTGGAACATCCCAAATGAACGATCAGTGTCCTGCTGCAAGGGGCACACACAAACCCCCACATTGTGTCCTGTTGTCTCCGAGGATGGGGAAATGCAGATCTCAGCCCATCCCGGGGATTTTGGGGTCCCCACAGCACAAAAGCTCTCACACACCACAATTCCCCACGCTGAACTTTCACAACATCTCCTCGGCTCACTTTGGAGCTCAATAACAGCAGAAATCCATTGCCAGGGCATCAATTTACTGTCAGAGGAACCCAAAATCTGTCACAGAAGGTGTTTGGTGTCCTCCTCTGGAACAGGGCTCGCTCTGCTCACGGACAGCAGCAGTGACAGCCGGAATTTGCAGCCTGGGGAAGCTCAGAGACAAAGAAAGGTGTTGGTGTGAGCCCCGGGCAGGTGAAGGTGACTCAGGGCTTGCAGAAGGGAACAGCAGAGCCACGTCCAGGRCTTCCCTCCCTCCTCAGAATAATAAATGCATTTAGGAAAGCTGATCCTGTTAGAAACATACACAGCAGTAACGACAATATTGGCTTGCACTATTAATACTTCGCATTAAAATCAATTAATTAAATCCAAATGGAAATTAGTTACATTAAAAAAAAATAATTGAAGCGTGGTTTGTTTCCTACAAACCCCAAGTACAGCAGTGCCCAATCTGTCCCTCTCTGGAGTTTACATTTAGAAGTGTGATCACTATCAACTTTCCTGCTTTCAATGGGGGAGATTCATTCATCATTTGCAACGGGAAAAGCCTGGTTTATTTGGCAAGACACATTATTCAGCAGATTCTGAATTAAGCTAAATTAGCCAATAAGCTGGGAGAAACTTTGCAACAACCAAAAAAAACAGCGTTGAGTGGGAACTGGCTGCTTTGATGAAAATAAAAGCTCTGTTAACCCATAATTGAACAAGAATCTAATATTGCCTTACGCTGTTACCCGATTTTCCATCCCCTGTCGCAGTGAAGGATCTGCGCTGATCACTGTGCAGACAGGGGAAGATTCCACCCCAATCCCTGCACTTTCTCACTGCGAGGAGCAGGGTTTTATCAGAGCTAGAAAAGCGGTGAGAAAAAGGGGAAATCCTCCTGATCCTGTTGATATTGGGACAATTGTATTCTCTG
>NW_026624465.1:61037-62123 GCF_030028575.1 Malurus melanocephalus
GGAGCTTTTTTGCATATTTGATTGTGTTTAATTGTCGGCAGGACGGGCTGTCTGGGTGCTGCTGYCCTGATGAGAACATCTCTGTGAGGGGACCCTGGTGCCATCAGCACCCTCAGTTTGTGTCACCAGGGCTCTGAAATGCAGCCAGTGTGATCTGGGGCTGTGCCTTTCTGCGTTCAGAGGGGTCAGGACAATGTTTAGGGGTGAAAGGAATGAGCAGGGAGTGTCTTTACAAACAGACTCTGACTCTGGGGTGAGATAAGGCTGATATTGGGAGACAGAAAGAAACAATAGGAAGGATTTGCATAGGAATTCTAGTGATTGGCTTACCCCAGTCTGTGTTAATAGACTGCCTGAGCAGAGACACAGAGATGGATATTGAAAGGGGGCAATGTATGATAGAAGGGGGGTTCATCAGGCGTTTCGGGGAGTCTGTACCTCTCAAGTACCTCAGCAATGGGGAAAGAGAGAGGGAACTGTGGCAGGGA
Organism: Malurus melanocephalus; assembly: GCF_030028575.1. Taxonomy (NCBI): domain Eukaryota; kingdom Metazoa; phylum Chordata; class Aves; order Passeriformes; family Maluridae; genus Malurus; species Malurus melanocephalus. The sequence goes on from NW_026624465.1 coordinate 61,526, forward strand.
AATTGGGATAAAAGGAGGCTGCGTCCTCTATGAATTTGGAAGACCCCATGGGAAATGCCCATGACCTCTCCCTTTATTCATAAATAAAGTTGCGGGAMTCCTCTGTCTCCTTTTTGGACATAAACCTCTGGTGCTCTGGATTAATTTTCCTGACAGGGGTGAAGGGGGGCAGTGGTTTCACCTCTTTGTTCCCAGTCCAGCCCAGTCCAGCTGGCACTGGGACCCTCCTCGGACCCCTCCCCGCTCCCTGAGCCCCAGGGTGACCCGCTGGGTGAGCCACCCCCCAAAATCACCCCAAAAACAGCGGTGAGGATGTCCCCATCCCCTCCCCGATGTGCCAGCACTGCGCTGTCACACCCCACCGCTGCCAGACCTGTGCAGGACCCACATGAGCTGCAGCACGAACCCCCAGCTCAGCGTGCCATGTGATCATTAGAGACGAGTTATTTCATTTATTTTTTACACACTGCAGCTAATTACAGCGTCTCTGATTGTGCTGATCATTCGTGCTCCCCCTCAGCCCGGCAATCAGCACCCGCTCGCAGGTCTGGTGTAAAACCCCTCACACAGCTCCTTTGGGGTGTAAAACCCCTCACAC
>NW_026624466.1:0-8388 GCF_030028575.1 Malurus melanocephalus
TCTCTTCACTGATGGTTCCTGTCGCATTGTAGGGATGAACCGAAAGTGGAAAGCAGCTGTATGGAGCCCTACACGACAGGTAGCACAGGCCACAGAAGGAGAAGGTGGATCGAGTCAATTTGCTGAACTCAAAGCCATCCAGCTGGCCTTGGACATTGCTGAGAGGGAAAAGTGGCCAAAGCTCTACCTTTACACAGATTCATGGATGGTGGCCAATGCCCTGTGGGGATGGCTGGACAGATGGAAAAAGGCCAATTGACTACGTAGAGGAAAACCGATTTGGGCTGCTGAAGAGTGGAAAGACATTGCTGCCTGGGTGCAGAAGCTACCCGTGAAAGTCCTCCATGTAGATGCCCATGTCYCCAAGASTCGGGCTAATGAGGAGTACCGGAACAACGAGCAGGCAGATCAGGCTTCAAAGATAGAGGTGTCCCAGATTGACCTGGATTGGCAGCACAAGGGTGAGTTGTTCCTAGCTCGATGGGCCCATGATGCCTCAGGCCACCAGGGCAGAGATGCCACATATAAGTGGGCACGAGACCGAGGGGTGGATCTAACCACGGATAGTATCTCCCAGGTTATCCACGACTGTGAGACATGCGCTGCCATCAAGCAGGCCAAACGGGTGAAGCCCCTGTGGTATGGGGGAAGRTGGGACAAGTATAAGTACGGAGAGGCCTGGCAGVTAGATTACATCACACTGCCCCAGTCCCGTCATGGCAAGCGTTGTGTGCTCACAATGGTAGAAGCCACCACTGGATGGTTGGTGACCTACCCTGTACCTCATGCCACCGCCCGTAGCACCATCCTGCACCTTGAAAATCAGGTCCTTTGGAGGCATGSTACCCCAGACAGAATTGAGTCTGACAACGAGACTCATTTCRAGAACAGCCTTATAAACACCTGGGCTAGGGAACGTGGCATTGAGTGGATGTACCGTATCGCTTACCATGCACCTGCTGCTGGCAAAGTAGAACGGTGCAACGGACTTTTAAAAACCACCTTGAAGGCACTGGGTGGAGGTACTTTCAAAAACTGGGAACAGCACCTAGCAAAGGCTACCTGGATGGTAAACACCCSAGGTTCCACCAACCGAGCAGGCCCTGCCCAGTCTGAACCCTTGCACACAGTAGATGGAGACAGGGTCCTAGCAGTACATCTCACAGGTCTTTTAGGAAAGAATGTGTGGATTAATCCTGCCTCGAGCAAAGACAAACCCATCCGTGGGGTTGCTTTTGCTCAGGGGCMAGGTTCTACATGGTGGATAATGAAGGAGGWTGGAGAAACTCGTTGTGTACCTCAGGGGGATTTGATCTTGAGTGAAAACCGCATGTAATGTTGGGATGACTATGATTAAAATGTTTGCTGGATGTCACTATTTTGTATATATGTATATAYGTATATATATGTGTGTGTGTTTTTAAAGTTAGAATGTATTAGTTTGGGCTTTAAAGCCAACGGATATGGAATAAGGGGTGGAATGTCTTGGGTTGATTTTTGTGCCAATTTTGTTCTGTATTCCTTTTCCGTTGGTATATGTGCCCAAAAGATGTTTTGTATCTTTGAATGTAACCCGGAAGAAGGAGCAGGGGCTGCTGGGAAAGGCAGCGCGGGCGGTTTAAAAGCCAGCRCTGCCACGCAAACGAGGCTTTTCCAGCTCAGCTCTTGCTCAGCTTTCTCACCGTGGGAGTGCTTCTGCTCGCGGAGTGCAGCGCAGTTACATTGTTACAGTTTTGGCTGGCTCAGGTTTGTTAGCTTCGGCAGCTCTCCTCGGACCCCCCRTCTGCGTCTCCTGCAATCCTCCTCCAGCCGGGAGAAAAGCTGCGCGGATTCGTCTCGTCCGGGATTCCGGAAGGGAACCGGGCTGGCAGCAGAAACACATCCAGCCCTCTGACCCGTCCACAGGGAAGAAAGGACTGTGGTACAGGCTTTTTGGGTTTTTTTTTTTCTTTTTGCCACTGTTACGGAAACGGCCACGTGGTATGCTTTTCTTTTGTTTCTYTTTCCCGGGGACGGGAGACGCCATCTTGTCAGCGCCTCGTGGCGAGGTTTTCTTTTGAATATCTAACGATTACTTTTTATCTGTGTCCTGTGGGCACTGTGTTTGTTAATAAATTACTTTTTTTCTCTTCACTTTTTTTGCCCAGTATTTATTTCTTGTTGGTGGGGAAAAAATTATCAAATTTATTTTCATTTCAGAGGAAACRTTTCTCTGTAACATTTTTCTCTGAAAACATTGTCTCAAAACCGAGACAATGTCCCAAACAGCAATGGGATGTTTAGATTAAGTCAAGGACAATAAATGTGATTTACATTGKTTTCATGGATCTTGCATCCAGCCCGTTGTAATTTGTATCAGCTACAATAAGATTCATCACCTTGAGAGTTTGTTTACCTTCTCTATTTTATGTAAAAATATCAGTTTATTGGTGCTTGTTAGTGAAACATTATATTTACCCATACATTATACTTTGCTTTATCAATTGATAAATCCTATAGTGTGTTTATAGAGGGGGACTGCTTTTTAGATTGCAGTCCTAAAAAGGCAGTTAAAAAACAGCATATTGTGAAGTGAAGGTCCTGGCCATCATGAATATCGATTACTCACCATCCTAATATTCTGTGAAATCTTCTCTGCAATAGAGACTAAGTTTGCACTGAAGAGCACCTGCCTATTTCTCTCATTGTAGTATAAATGGCAAGGGGAAAACAGAATAAACAGAAAGGACAAACAAAGCAATTGCATTTTAAAAAGAGGTATTTAAACACAGTTATATTATACACAATATTAATTTCATCAGCACTGATGAAAGAGAAAATAAAATTTAACATTGCAAAAAGGAAGGTCAATCTCCAYTAAATATAAGGAAAGTGACCAAACTTGTTTATTTATCCCCAACAACTTCATCTGCATAGCCAGAACTGGAAGGGAGTGAAGGCTAACAATAGGCTTCACCCTAATTCTCCAGTAATATAGCAATTTCCCAGGRAGACTTTTAATTAGGCTGTAAATCCATATGAATCTTGAATAACACCTCACTTAGGCACAAGTGAAAATCTTCACAAGAACATTCAAGGTTTATTCACATATAATAATGGCACGAGAATGAGTGTTAAGAGGTAGGTCACCGGTAGCAGCATTAGCTTTTAAAGAAAGATGTTAAATCTGGACTCTTCCAGATTCTTTCTCTCCCTCCTTAGTCCAGGATGAATAAAAGAGAGAAAATAGGCCATGAAAGCAGGATCCTTTGAAACATTCAATTTAGTGTAAAAATGGCAGTGTTAAGGACAGGAAAGAGCCTGGTTCTACAAACCTAGAAATAGTTTTGGAAGGTCTGAATTTCCTTTCTTACAGCCACCAGGCTGAAAAGGTGCAGCTTTACCCCTCTCTGTATAGATTTCCATGTTAGACAAGAACAGAAGCATCAAGTGATTTGCTCAATTTACCAGTGAAGTCAGAAGTAGTGAGTTTACACAATCAGTCTAGAGTGTGAGAACTATTTGTTGCAGAAATCAATGAATTTTCGTTAGTTAATAAGTTTAACATATTTCAGGAAACTTCCAGATGGTGGGGAGGAGTACCTACAATGTGTTATTGAACAATTTATTCATCTCTGCATAGCTACAGAATACATTGACAGTCCTTGGATACAATACTGCACAGCCTAACATTAAGAAAAGATGCCGAAATATTCTGATATTCTGATAGGAGAGCAGTGTAGTTCTTTGTTCCCTGGGGAAAAAAAAAAAAAAAAATCTTGTTATCCAATTTTTTTTTTTTTTGCTAGAGGAGCATTAGGAACTTGAGACTCACTGTTTTTCTCAAATATTGTCTGATTTTCAGGCAAAAGGTAATTTTTTCTTTCCTTTAAAGTACTGTTCTGAATCATATAAGATACTGCTGGAAATAAACAAGTGCTTTTCTTTATAGTAGAATCTAGATTTGAAAAAAACCACACAAATAAATATAACAAATATGCATTTATGCTTAAAGTATATAGTTATGTTGTTCAAAGACTAAATTGCTTCTCAAAATTATACACCAAAACTAAAGCATTTAATTCTTGTTTCCTTCCATTTTTTCCTTTTTAGTCTCTTATGTCTTCTGTAGATCACAGAATATTCTCAGCTGGAAGGGACCCACAAGAATCACCAAGTCCAATGCTTAAGTGGCTCATATGGGGAACAAACCCACATTCCTGGCATTGTTGATACCACATTAACCAAATGAGCTAATTTTTATGTCTGCACTGCTATGAAGTTGAGCAATTGTTAGCTGGGCCTTCCTCTACACTGTAGTATTAGTCTGCTAAAATTTTGAATCATAAAGGAATGAATTGAACCATGACTGGTCTACAAGGACTAGAAGTTGATCATGAGTCTGTTAGCACAGAAGAAATCATGAGCTTTGCAGAAAGTTTATATCTAGTGTTTTTTTCCTGAAAGAAAAAATAATAAAAGCAATGCCTTTCAATATTGCTCTCAAGTGACTTTAAATATAAACATACATTTTTATTTTTCTTAGCAGTCCTTTGCCAACCAACAGGTAGCATACATTGACAAAGTAATAAGCAGAAAATGTGTTTTACTTTTACATTGGAATGGAATTGCACATTAAGACAAGGGTGGAAGAGGACTCTTCATCCTTCACCTATTATCTAGCAGCTAATTTGTCTCAAAACTGAATTTCCAGTTTGAATCTAAGTATGGTGGAATACCACACCAATACTGGAAATTATTTCAGGACGTGTGTAAAATGAGAATATACTCCCTTCTGTATATTAGAAGGAAAGAAGCTGAATACATACCAGGAAAAAAAAAAAGGGAAGAGGAAAAATGACACGGCAGGAAAGTGTAGGTGTCATTTCCCTGTCACCAAGTGCTGTAGGGTGAATGGCTTTGGAAGCAGACAGAACGGTTCTACTGTGGTGCATAGGTGGAGTATTAGGAAGCAATAAAAATACTTTCAAAGATGAGAGCATTGGGACAAATTAATCTTTTTTTCCTGAATAGGTATTTTATTTCATGACAAAATAAATAATTACATGCGGCCTCAAAAGGATAGAAGGCAAACCCTTCTGAGAATATTTTGATGCACTAGAATACTTATTGCTGTTTCAGTAATAGAACTCTCTTTAGTTCCTGGAGATTCTGAAGACAGTTTTGCATACTGCTGATACTATCATTGAGATCTGGAGATGGATACAGAATTCTCAAGGCCAGGCAACACATCCTAGGCAATGAGTACAGATGAAAAAACATAGAAGTTCTCAGATGTTATATCCTTTCTCCAGAACTCTTGAGATAATCTCCTCACAAATATGCTTTGATGAAAGCTTAAGAATCAGATGCTTTTCAAAAATGGCGGTTTTCTGTAGCACAAATGAAAACAGACAGGGAGGTTACTATGCTGGATTTGTACCAGTGACATGTCCTCTCATCCCACAAAATTTTCCTGAAGCAGGAAAGGTTGTCTTGTATACAGAAATAGAATGAGACGTAGGATAGAAATATAAATACTTTTTAAAACCAGAAGAATGTTATGAAGTTCAAAGCCTACTTTCTCCCATTCATCTCTCTGTTGTTCTCCAGCTGAGTTCTGACATGTGCTTTCCAATGGTAAATTTTTTGTTTCTGCTTGCACAGAACCCTTACCGCATTTCTCCCAACATGTATTTTGTTTTCAAATGTGTTTATGTCAGCGAAGGGAAGACTCGGACCACTCAATATGAGTTATAAGCAAACTTTGATTTATTGTAAACAATGTCCAAGTTTTATAACATACATAATTAGCTCATGCATATTCTGTAATACATATATTTCATAGGTCCACATCTTGCACGTCAACTCCACCTTTAATGATTCATTTGCCAAATTTCCCTTATCTACTTCTACTTTTTTCGCAAGGCTAACTAGCACAAATACCTCGTAGGGAGCTTCCAGCGGCTTAAAAACATGATGTCCTTGCATTGCCTTCCCATTGCCTCAGAAGGATGGTTCACACAATTTCAGCAATTATTCTATCTGAGCGCGACACCTGCATTCCTTCATCTCACCAAGCTGTAAAATGTCTACGTGACCCTTCTCAGCTTAGCTAGACTTCCACAATTCCCCCGTTTTTTCTTTTGGGCAAGTGACACGCGATGGGTCACTTGCTCAGCTTTTTTATAAAACAATTCTAAGCTATTCAAATAACTATTAGAATCAAAAGCAAGGTGCCAAAAAAGCGTAAGCCTTCTTTAATACAACTCGCAAACCAATTTGTTATACCTAGCGATGTTAACCAATTGCTAAAGTCAAAACCTGTCTGCTCTCGCAAATCACCAAGATGGGATTTTATCTCGTCAATCCTTTTATGGATGGACTGTGAATGGTCAGAAAGATTCATACAACACATCCCTTCCAACTCCTCACATACATGGCCTTGTGCTAAAAGCAAAAAATCTACTGCAGCTCTGTTTTCTAGTACAGCATGTCTTATACAAACAACATCTTGTGATAGCATATCTATGGCATCAGATGTGCGGTTTATTTCACCCCTTGACCAGCAGCCTAAAAAGTAACCCCTTTATTCTGGGATAGGCCTCTTTTATCCACTTTAGCAACCAGTACATACATTTGTGTCAAACATACATTTGTTAGTGAGGCTGTCMCTTTCTACTCATCAGCATCGGATTGGTAGGTTTGCAAAAGCTACAGTATTAATAATGTTTATAATTGTAAGCCACCTGCATTATCAATTCTTCATTCCAACCTCTTTTTCTCAAGACAGCCAAGGACGTGGCGTTTTTCTCCCATGCAAGCTGTTAACACTACCTACATCTCCCCCTTTTTGTTTCAATAGCATGTGCTTCTTTTAGTATGAACATCAACACAAAGCAAAACAATACAGGTAACAAAGCAGTAAGTTCACCACGTGCTCAGTGTTAGCACCAAGCAAAAACAAATAAGGTAATACATGCAATCAGTAGTACACCAGTGAAAGGATTATGATTTAGAAAGATGCATTTATCGACTGCCTAAACACTTCCCTATTACCCAGGGTCTGCAATAGCTGGCTAGCCCCATTTCACAGGCAGGACCTGGAGAACCTTCCCAGGCAAGGCTTCCAAGTTTACCCTGAAGGGGTTCCAGCTTTGATAAGCCCAAATTGGCAAGTCAAAGTGACTTGATTACATTTTTAGTGGAGAAACACCTGGGTCTGTTGGCACTTCCCAACTGGCCCGGGCCAGGGCTTGGCCAGAGCCTAGGCCTCAGCTGGGAGGGATTCCMTAAAATATCTGACAATCAGGCTTTTAACAATCCCAATTGTGAAAATTTCTTAAAATGATACATTTATTGCAGATAACTTCACAAGGTTATGTTTTACAATTAATAACATCCATTATCTGGAATTGTACTCATTCTTCTGTACCACCTATGAAAGATAAAACTGCAAAGATTGTTATGAATAGTCATCTTAATTAACCAATGCATCTTAATTAACCAATGCAGAACATTTACATCCGTAGAACTTATGATTAAAGAYTTAGTAAACTGCTTTTTCACATATTTTTATACAACTTATCAACTCATGTTCTTAAACCATTGCTCACCAATTTCCATCATAATTGTTTCACTGGGTTTTATCTTGTCTCTATAACAAAAGAACTTAATATTTTAATTTAAATTAGCATATTAGAACAGAATTTAAACTTAATTTAATTTGAACTTAGTATCATTCAAAAGCAACATCATCTAAACTTGACAACACTTAACAGAAATTAAGTCTGATAGAGCTTAAACTTATCAGAATATAAATTAAACTTCACTAAAACTTAACAATAATTAAACCTAATAGAACTTAAAATATTTAAAAGAGCTTAACTTCAACAGACCTTAATGGAATTTAAACATAACATTACCTAAAGTTAACAAAACTTAACTTAAGCAGAACATCAACTTAGCAGAGCCTAAAAGTAACAGAACTTAAAATTAATAAATGCTAAGCTGAATAACACGTGAAGTTAGTAGACTTCCGTAATTGAACTTAAATTTAACATAACACAGTAGTAACTCACTTAGAGGCCTAARTTACAAATCTAAAATACCTAGGAAACTAGAATAACATTCCTTATCTATTTGCTGCAGCACTTTCACACACACACATGCACACAGACACAAAGAGTCTGTTCAAGGTCCACCCGTGGCAAAAGGTCACCTTGAATTCAGCGAGGTAGACACTTCGGATCCTTTACATCTCTTCAGTGGGTACCTGCTTAAGACCTAAATTTAAGAAAATTAGATTAAAAGTTGAGAGTGTTACTTTAGGAGTTTCAAGTACAGCCATTGACTTCACTGTTACAAAAAAGCAACTCTAAATCTGTCACAGCAGTTTAACATCAATGA
>NW_026624466.1:9198-26392 GCF_030028575.1 Malurus melanocephalus
AACAGGTAAAACCAGCACTATTCTGTATGGTGTTACAGTAGAGAATCTCGAGTGAATTATATCCAACTCCTGAACAGCTTCCACAGATAACACTCATGGAGCTAAGMCTAGCATGGCCTTACGCACTTAACTGTTCTTAGAAACTTTTATGAATCATTCAATGTTTTGACTTCAGTTAATTATTATAGCCTCACATTTTGTCCAGTTAGTGGTCACCATAAGTATTCCAATATCTACTGAATTTATCAGGGCCTTCTTTATTCATGCTGAGTAAAATTAAAATGCTCTGAGGGGATAACCCAAAAATAATGCAATAAATACTACTTTCTCAATTTCTTATGAAATAAGAAAATTTTCCAGCAACTAATACAGGAGACTGCCTGAAGTTAGCTGCTCTGGCATTTCAAGGACACACTATCAGCTATTCTCCAAGACTTCTGTGGGATAGGTGCCAACATGTTCAGCTCCTTGAAACCTGGGCTGTGTACAGGAAAATACAAATTTAACCCTATAGTGTCAACTTGAGGTGCACTTAAGATAAAGCACTCAGCTTACCACTGTTTTTACACTGTTCTAATGCAACTAAATTAAAACCATCTCAGCAATTTTTACTAAGTTGTATCAAAGGCAATAAAGGTAAAAAGTAAGGTACTGATGTTTTAAGGAGACATGGCATTTTGTTCAGTCATCTTGCTCAAGTAATTATTATACTCCTTTCTCTTTTCAGAAAGGCTTTTCAATGGGAAAATTAGAGACAAATTTAAAATACAACTCAGTTGCTGCAAGGTACAGCTCGGCCGTGAAGCCCCAGAAGGGTCCCCTGGGCCCTCTAAGTTCCTCCCCCCAACTAGGTTTTTCTATGCATCTTACGTGTTCTGAGTCTGCAGTTGCTAAAGCCTGCCCGCCTCTCCCCCGCTGCCCTCCACAGCCCACACATACACAGTGAGAACAGCAACGGGGCGGGGGGAGGGGGGTGAGAAAGGGAGGGGGTGAGAAACGGCGGGGGGAAAAAAATACCAAAGCAACCGCTACTGTGCTGGGGCGGCCCCCGCTCTCGGTGCCGTTTCTTCAGGGAACCTCTCCTCTCTCCCCAGGCAAGTTGCAGTGCTGCTTGTTTCTGAAGTCGTTGTTCTTGCTCTATATACTCCCTTCCTCTCTCCTCTCGCTGAGCTGTGATGATGTCCAGATCAGCATGACACAGATGAGTTTGGTGGTCCTGTTCTCTGGGTGGATTAGGAGGCAGGGAAGTGTGGTTTTGTCTCAGCAGACCAAGTGGCAGGTTGACTTCTATATGTGGTGCTGGCAACAGCAGCAGAGCTTCCTCCATAGAGGGTGGTTCAGGGGGTGCTGAGGGCTGGGTAACCAGCTTCAGTGGACATTCCAGTGCACTGTCCCAATGTTCTGGAAAACTAGGGACTGGATTTTAATCAACTTCCAGGTTTCTGCCAATCCACTTGCAATTTTTTCTTCCTTACTCCCTTTTGCAATAGTGTCCCACAAACAGTCCTCAAATTTATGCCACTCCTCTTCCTCAATTAAGGTATTCGAGGTTCTGAAAACAACCTTTTAATTTCCCCAGCATCACTAAACCTGTCAATTGCTTAATGGAATCAGCTCCTCTAGCCAATTATAAAAGTCTCTCCAATGTGGAGAATACCCCTGGGACACCTCCCGGTTCCATGATATTCACAAAGCCCTGTTTTTCATCTAAGCGATACTGCTGTCCTTATCTCATAGGCTGTGCTATCAATTTGCTCTCGGCCGGATTGTAGTTAGCCAAGGAAATCCCCTGCTGTCTTTGGGGTCTGAGTTATGATCTGTAGAGAGTTGCAGATAGTATCCGGGGGGGTTTTCTCAAGACCCATCTTGTTTCCTCATARCTTCTAGGACCATTCTCCATGAAGGGAGCAGCTCGACCTGATCTCCCCTGTAGCCCGTTATAAGGTCCTTATCTTTTATGCCCCGCTTTTCTAAAAAGCAAATTGAGCGAATCAAGGGCGGCTTGCCTCTCCATCCCTCTATAGGGACCATTGCTGTTGCAACCTAACGAGGCTCTCGGCACGCCCTGCTCTCGGCACAGACCTGCAGATGCAGTCGCTGTGAGTGCAGAGATGCTAGAATCCCACCTGTGTGGTCTTTCTGTCACGCTGAATCGCCCCTTTCACTTCCTGGGCTGCAGCAGGACGATGCACAGAAAACTTCATGACCTTGGCTCACAAGTCACCCCCAGAGGGGTCGCRGCCCGATTTTCCTAATTAAGGCACGTCAGGATCACCATTTGTCAGTGAAGGGAAGACTCGGACCACTCAATATGAGTTATAAGTGAACTTCGATTTATTGTAAACAATGTCCAAGTTTTATAACATACATAATTAGCTCATGCATATTCTGTAACACATATATTTCATAGGTCCACATCTTACACGTCAACTCCACCTTTAATGATTCATTTGCCAAATTTCCCTTATCTACTTCTACTTTTTTCGCAAGGCTAACTAGCACAAATACCTCGTAGGGAGTTTCCAGCGGCTTAAAAACATGATGTCCTTTCATTGCCTTCCCATCGCCTCAGAAGGATGGTTCACACAATTTCAGCAATTATTCTATCTGAGCGCGACACCTGCATTCCTTCACCTCACCAAGCTGTAAAATGACTACATGACCCTTCTCAGCTTAGCTAGCCTTCCACGTGTTTATATAATAAGAGCCAAATTTTCAGTGCCAAAGTTATGATTTTTTTTCAAAGAATAGCAGCCATCACTAACACACAGATCAGTTAGATTTGTGACTGCAGGACTTTCCATGACTGGACTCAGCTGTCATAAAGCCCTTAAAATTGCATGCTTTATAGTCTCACAAAGACAGATGTGGATATAATCCATAATTTGTCTGTTACAATAACTACTTTAAAGAACACCATTAATAAGATATTTATTTGTAGAGCAACAATGCCTAAAAGGAATGATAATAAAAGTATGTATGCAAATTGTGCAAGGTGCCCAAAAGATCTGGTATTCCTAAAGTGGTTTTTTTGGCTGTAATTTTAAACCGACTTGATTGTCATGTTTACCAATGTAGGATTTCAGCAGGTATTGGGGCACTGACCTAACTCTCCATCTTTCAAAAGCATTTTATCATTACCTCTATTTCTCCAAATATTATTCAAAGTTCCAGAGGACAGAACGGCAGTAAAGATTGTGAAATAATATTAAAATTTTATTTTCTTCCTTTTGCATCAGTAAGAATATTAATTAACATCAGGTGAACTATGAAATAAAAATTTAACTATTCTTTCAAATCTTCAATAATTCAGAATACCACTGAATTTTACTGGTAAAACCCCGATTCTGGAAACAATTGCCCAACAAAATTGTCCTTCACACTGTTTATAGTCTTATTTAATGTGACTTTCTAACTGAATTMTGGAGTTTTTTACCTCACATTTATTACAGCTCTCATACCAATTGCCTCAAAAATTTGCAGAACATTGCTTTTAACAGACTACTTATTTCAAAGTATAGTTTGTAACTACTTTTTGACTACCAACAGGAAAGGAAAGCAAAGGTCTGTACTTTTTGCTTTTTGAATTTGACAAATTTAGCTTGGAACAGAAAATTAAGGATTATTTCATGCTGAAATTAAAATGATTGTCAAGAAAAAAAAAAGTAAAATACAAGAAATCAGTAGAAGTCTAAGATGAATATGTTAGAGCAGACTGTAGAACTCAGAATTAATTTTTAACTTCAATAGTAATTTTTAGAAATTKAAAATTTTCTGGAGTTTAGAGAATATATCCACTGAATTTTTACCTTCTTAAAATAATTTTTAAAAAATTCTAAACTGAGAAGTAATTTCAAGATATGAAGAATATAAAAAAGATTTCTTTAGAAACTATCAATGTGTTTTTATTCACTTTATTTTGTTTCTTTTTAGTTTTGGAAGTCTGTCCACAGAGTTGGTACCCAACACTAATTCACAGACTATTGAAAAGTCACGAGATTTTGTTACTGCTGAAAATCATTCTTGTCTAGGAAGGAGTCTCAATTTTTTTTTTTTTAAAGTATGTTTTTATCAGTCCTAGTTAGTCTGTGAAGCTCCTAGCATCTTCAGAATATTTAAATATACCTAAAAGTAAAAGCTTTTCATACTGAATTGATTTCACAAACTAAATGTATCACAGATTATTTGTTCCCTGCTTCTTGGGAATAAGCAGAGACAACTTCAATCATTAAGAAATTTCTCTGAAAAAAATGAAACAGAAAATAGACTCACAGCATTACACATTCTATTATAATTAATCTGCTGCACACAAGCACTCAAGGCATTCTACTAGCAAGCTGAAATATTTTTATTAGATAATGCATCTGAGAATATAAGAACACCACTAAGCTTTTCAAAGCTTGCTTGCTACCCATTTCTGTAATGTCATTCTGCACCAGATTCAGTGAAATCTGAAACACATCAACCTACGTGAAGTCAGAGCCTGCATTCTCCTGCTGCCTCTAGCTTGACCCAAATAGTTCGAAAACCTTGGCCAAAATGTGTCCCTTGACATTTTGTAATCAAAAGCTGCTGCCACCACCACTTTATGTGTACTCAGGACGGCTCTTTGTTTTAAAAGACTCCAAACTGCCATGATAAGCAGTTACCTTGTCATTTTTTTCACTGTCTCAGAAACCCAAGTCAGGGGACAGGGCAATTGCTGTACTGTCTGCTTAACAGAATACAAATAACTGCCTAGTTTACAGGCCTAGGTTTTCTTTAAACAGAATGCAACCCTATAAATCTTTTATCTACACATCTATATCCCTTGAAATTTTTTTGCATATCTGAAGGGAAAGTTAAGCTCACCATCCTGTCTCTAATAGCAGAAAAGTGAGATGATGTATGTAAGAAGTCAAACAAAAGAATCAACCATCCAGAATAAGGATTTGTGAAGACCAAGATCTCATTTTCTGGAAGTATTAATGAAAAATTGTAGTTAAAAGTGTATCTTAATTATGTGGAATATTTGCAAGACTATATGCAACTATAGCACATAAACACTATTTTCCTTTTGCTGATACTTCATAATAAGGTTCATCTCTAACTACATCCAACATTTTCTATGTTCCATCTTTCTCCAGAAACGTCCCATGATTTATGTTATAAAAATCGTATTTTGCCAGAAGGCTGCAACAGAGACACTGATGGTACAGGTGTTCAGATATACCTCCTCAGTTTTACAGAACACTGACAGAAAATGTTAATAGTAGCCATGTTAAAAAAATTGTCCAGAGATCTTCTGATGCAGTTATTTTCATTTATAGGATTTTCCATTTGGGGAGGAGTTTTGATGGAAATCAGAGAAATTCTGCTTTGACTTTGTATTTAATGTTTGTTGGTTTTCTTTAGTGGGCTCTCCCTCCTCCCTCTTTCTCCTCTTTTTGGAGCTACACTAATGTCTTATCAACAAGATAAAGCAGTTACATAATTGCTCAATACATACACCAATAGCTATTAAACTTTCCACATTTTACAGAACTTTGTCTTATCAACTGCTTCTAAATTTTCAGTAAGTGATTTTAGAATTTAGACAGGCTATGAATAAGACGGTGAACTGAAAATTTTTCCTATCCATTGCATGAAGTGAATCAAAATATCCCTCGGTTCTGCTACATCTCAATGTACTATTTCATTTTGGCACAGACAGAAGAGAACCTTCTGAGTTGATCTAAACAAAGTCTGTTTCAAAAGACCTAAGAGATAATCTGCTTCAGTTAACTCCTGTATATAAATAAGCACAAAGAACCTTAATGCTTTGGAAAGCAAGAAAAGCATTCCTCAAAATTTGGAAGAGGTCAAATTCAACCCACCAAAAGGAAAAAAAAAAAAAAAAAACCAGAGCAAGAAGGAATTTGCTGAGACACTGGACAAATAAATCATCTATCTCTTCCAGTAAATACAAGGAAAAACCCTTAGCAACACAGCACAGAGGAACCTGTGCTAACAGTACGACTGCAAGGAACAGAATTAAAGTCAGATTCTGTCTTGGGGTTCCCACTTAGGAAGGCTGATATTAGCAAGAATGATACATGATTACTCAGGAAAAGAGATCAGTGGCCCACAGTTGCTCTGAAAATGCATTAGAAACACATACCATTGCTAAGAAAAAAGCTTTTTATTAATTAGTTTATCCCTGAGAATGATTGTTTTACAGCACTGCTTACGTCAAACCCTTTGTGGGTTATAGAAGCAGCAGCTTCTCCTGCTATATCATGAGATACAGCCTGATGCAGGATCATACCAGACCCTGATAAAAACAGGCAACAAAAACTCTACAACTCTGAGTTAACCACCACTATTTAGCACTGCCCAAAACAAAATACGTACCCTTTCCCTACTCTTAGCCTAAACATTGATATTATCCAAATGGGGATGATGTTTTGTTTTCGCACATTCCAYAACATAAGAACTGGTTTCAGCTGCATCTAAGTCCTAAAAACAAGTCTCTCTTCTAACAGCGAGGTAGGACCCATTGGGATCCAGATGTCTTTGAGGGTCAAATGCTACCCAAAGAAATGAGAAAAATAAACTCGAGGGAGACGACTGGACACCCTGCAATAATTTTCCTCTTCCGGTCTCTTAAAGATTTGAGTATTTTCAGGAGTTTGATAGAAACATTTTAAACTGCCAGGTAACCAGAATGCTGTGGAATTAAAATATTGGGTATCACTTATTATCTTGCTACGGTAGATAACCTTTATTACTATAAAAAAAATCATTTTGTCTTCCACAAAATGAATTTGTTTAAACCCAGTTTTAGTTTGAAATACTAGTAATTCTTGACCTGTTGGGCTCAGTGGATAAGAATGAAAACATTAATACATATTTCTTCTCCTCCAGGTCTCAGTATAACCACAGACTTTCTAATATTTGCAGGTTCAACATGTGCAGAGATTGTAGATGTTTTTTTAAATAAAGCTAATGTATTTACACAGATATTGTAAAAGCATCTGTCTAAACATAGATGCTGCCCAAGTTTAAGTTGTGTTAACACTTCAATTGACATAATTAATGTTTTCTAGGTCATCAGAACAAAGAGTAGCAAAAATATCTAGATTATTTCTGAAAAATACATAAATGTATAGATACTTATGTATGACATGTACTACATGTACTACATACACCATCTGATGCTACTGACAACTGCAGTAATAAACATAGCTACACAATGCAGACATGTAAATGTCTTTGAAACCAGGCATGAAATGATTTAGTAATTTTGAAGGAAAACAAATAAAAATGGTTTCCTAGCAACAGGATTTGCAGTATTAGTCTCCTGATGCTTTCAAGGCTTTGCCTGTTTACTAATATAGAAATAAAAGTACTCACATCATATAGGTGTGATTTGTTCAAACAAGGACAAGTCTCTTCTGCTTTTTTCGAAATAGAGTGTCTTGGGTTGATTTTTGTGCCAATTCTGTTCTGTATTCCTTGTCCGCTGGCATGTACGCCCAAAAGGTGTTTGTACTTTTAAACGTAACGCGGAAGAAGGAGCAGGGGCTGCTGGGAAGGCGGCACGGGCAGTTTAAAAGCCGGCGCTGCCACGCAGCCGGGGCTTTTGAGCTCGGCCTTCGCTCTGCTTCTCGCYGTGGGAGTCCTTTTGCTCGCGGAGTGTAGCGGAGTTACAGTGTTGCAGTTTCAGCTTGCTCGGGTTTGTTAGCTTCGGCAGCTTTTCCTCGGACAGACCCCTTCTGCATCTCCTGCAATTCTGCTCCTGGAGCAATCCGGCCGGGAGAAAAGCCGCACGGCATTGTCTCATCCGGGATTCCGGAAGCAAACCAAGCTGGCAACAGAAACACACCGAGCCCTCTGATCCGTCCACAGGGAAGAAAGGACTGTAATACAGGTTTTTGGGTTTTCCTTTGCCACTGTTACGGGAACAGCCACGTGTTTTTGTTTTTTTCTTTTCGTTTCTTTCCCGGGGACAGGAGTCGCCATTTTTGTCTGCACCATGTGGCAAGCCGGAGGGGGCAGCTGTGCTCCTCGACTTTTTGAATATCTAACGGTTTACTTTTTATCTGTGTCCTGTGATCTAACAGTTACTCTTTATCTGTGTCCTGTGGGCACTGTGTTTTGTTAATAAACTACCTTTTTTTTTCTCTTCACTTTTTGCCCAGCATCTATTTCTTATTGGTGGGGAAAAAATTATCAAATTAATTTTCATTTCAGAGGAAACGTTTCTCTGTAACATTTTTCTCTGAAAACATTGTCTCAAAACTGAGACATAGAGATGTTGCAAAGGATGGTGTTAAAGAACTCATATTCTTGCAAAAAAGCAAGAAATTTCAAAACTTTATGGCAAACTCCTAGTGTACCTTCAGCATACACAAACAGATTTAATCTTACAGTGTATTATACCTCACCTGAAACCTACAAACTTCAAAACACAAACCTAGGAGTACCTGGAATTGCAAAACAGCTATATTTTCTATTATATGACACTGCATTCTGCAGGTGTCAATCCAGGCATGCCACTGAAGTTATTTGGAAAAAAGATTCAAGGGCTGTCAGACAGTCTCATGGCTGAGAATATATTAAGTGGGAGAAGGAAAGTGAATTAAAAAGAAATGTATTAAATATCAGTGAACTGAGCTGCTTTAGGATTCATCAGTAGGATTATAATTCATCAGTAGGATTTATAATCCTCATCAGTAGGATTATAATTCTTATTTTTGCAAAATATTGCTGTCTTGAGGAATTAACTGCAAGGAGATGCCACCAAAAAGTGTTTAGTAGTATTAAAATAAGATTAAGAGAACATGGACATTTATATTTACCAAAATTAATAGAACTATATGCTCCTAGGTCACTATTAGAAGTTGCAAAGAGCATTTCAGAAATAACTGTTGAAGTACGTGGTTGCACACCCTACTGAAAAGCCTATCAGTTGTAGGTGCAGGTAAAAAACTCATAGCTTCCTTTAATTTGCTCCAGCATGTAAATACCTGTTATTTTATTTACTGGAACTAACTCACACACTGAGAATAACTGTATTATTTTGGAGAAGCAATTTCTTTCTTCTTGGTATTACTCTTAGAATTATGATTAAGTCTGCAAAAGGGTCAAGAATAATAATTAAAACAAAAATGCACAAAAAATAATTGTTTATACATCTATCAAAGGCCAACTTGATTTCTACAGTTTTTGATTATTTACTATCAAGATAAAGCAAACAAGCACACAACTTTTAGAGATGGGAGACAATTCCCTTTTGTTGATGCCACTTCTGTTGACTCTAAATGAAAAAAATAAATACAAACTGATAAAAGTGTTATCTGGAAGAAAATGTATTGCCTAAATATAATAATTGTACAGGTAAGCAAATATGTGGGATAAGAAGCAAAAACAGATGTAATCTTCTTGTGCTTTGAATTGATCTCAAAACAGTTGAGAATTTAAACATGTAGGGATTAAATAACAAATAAAGAGAGAACACAGCAGATGAAGGAACCGTGATGTTCTATCTTCCCAGCAGTCTTCCATAAGCTGCTGTTGTGGCTCATATTGGAACAAAGATTTTCCTGGCTTTTAGGAATCAGGCTGGGCATCTGACTTCAAAGAGAGGAAAGGGATTGATTTTTCCCTTTTCTCTTTTTTGGGGAGTGTGGAAAGATTGGGATTCAGTGGAATAGGTTTGGTTACCCAAGCTCACAAGCACACTCACTAAAGGAGTGAGAACAAGGTACAGACACTGCTTGTTGCCAAACACATTTATATAATGAAATTGTCATGTAAGACACCAACCTTTTTAGGAGGGATTCCCAAAAGTCCCTCTGTATATTTCATATTTCTTCAAACACATCCATCAGTCAGTTTGTTTTATGTGGCTTCTTTTGATATCTGAGCACCATTGCACGTGGAAACAAAAACAATCCAAGCAGGCAGGAATTCTGAAGTCTAGCCCAAACTAAAATATAGAAATCTTATCCTATTGAAAATTATAAAAAAAAAAAAAAAGCCAACAACAAAACAAAAACTGCATCACTATAGGGTAAAGCTGTTCTGAAGAAAAGACATTTTGTAATTTGTTTTTTAAAATTGTCCTATGTGTATAAAAGGGCATTATTCCTTAGCATTAAAAGTTCAACAATCTACCAAAAATGATAGAGATTCTTCTTAGAAAGGTGTCTGAGTTTTTCTTGATTCTATATTTTCAAAGAGAAAGAGGAAAGAAAAAGGTAAGATGATGAAGTTTTACGTTGAAGAAAGTGCTATCTTTTATCCACTTTTATAGTGCTAGTTGAGACCCCAAGCACTTTGTTTCCATTCCTTAGACCTATAGCTAAATGTGAAGCTGAATGACTTGSTAGAGGTCATTCCTTCTGAGATTGCAGGAGCTGATGATATATCAGAATAATGCAGTGAACATGCTGGGTATATTTGTCTCCTGGGTTAAAGGTACAGTTAATGAAAGTAAATGAAAGGCAAAAAAAACCCAAGCAAGAATAAAAGGATAACCACGTTTTAATACAGAAGGGTAGTACTTACCTGCTTTTAAGCACTTTTCATTGTCATGAGCTCTAAGTAATGTAAATTTTACTTGAGGAATACAACGGAATGCAAGTTATCTTCTTCTTCATCAATATCTTGCTCTCAGTATCAGACAGCATGGCAGTGTCTCTGCCTAGGAAAACAGCCCTGATAATTCTCATGGCTGGCCTGCCTCAGAAAACACATAATATATCATGAGTGTAAGGACACAAAGGCATCATACGTTTTTGAATCACAGTTGCCCAATTGTGACTTACATGAAATGAGTAACTCTTTTATCTTGGATTTTCATGCAATGTGAAATTCAAAAACTTGCTCAACAGTGTTGATATAGACAAGCACACTGTACTGATTGAATTCTAAGAGAGAAGGTACAAGTACCATTGTTATGGGTAAAAAATAGAGAGGAAAAAAGAAAATAAAGGCACTTATGCACCTAGAAGATAGAAAAGCATGGTGTGGTCTAGATTACCAATATGAAATATTAAATTTACATTTCATCATTTAACATGTCCGCAGCTTTCTGAGGCGTTATATCGAACCAAGCTCTTATAAAACTAGCTATAAAACATGCTGTTCTGAAACAAACACTTCAGCTGCAGTTGTGGATAAAGAGGAAAGACTCTTGAAATCCAGAGCCAGGCAAACACACTGCATGAGTGCAGCAGGTACCTCTCTTAGTGATGAGAGACACATACTGTACTACCACAGATTTTACTTTACTTTCCACAGAAGTTGGCATACTACAGCTTTTTATCAACCTATCTAGTTTTCTATCATGCATATTTGTATCTGATTCTTGGCCCAATACAATAGGTTCTATTCTTTTGTGATACTCTACACTGAGCAAGAAGTTTTTTGTAATGCAGAGGTGTGTCAGTTTACCTGTCACTCTCTGCTCTTAGTAAAAAATCAAAATCCCACAAGTCCTTACCATATTTGTAACCCTTAAAAATCACAGTATTTCCTTTGAAAATCTCCTGTAGCAAAAAACTGAGCACAAGCACTATATCTTGAATTTAAAATGTTGACTTGTTAATAAATGCAATAGTCCAAACTATTTGTATTCTACAGCAGCAGGAAACCTGATGCAAACAGAATAATGTGACATAACTTCCTCTTGTACAAACAAATACACCAGAAACATGCCATTTTGGTGCATGTGCCTGCATTGAAAATACCCGGTGTTATTTTAATTTTATAAATTATATAAATCAGCTAACAAACAGTTACTGCTATTATTACTACTATKATTTATTTTACTTGCTAATAGTAGCAATGTCTGGAGCAGCAAGAACTAATTTAATAAGAGATATCACGGCAGTGTCATTCCAAAAACACTGTATTTCTGTATCCTCCAGAACTAGCTTACTGTAGTACAAGTTGAAATACTACAGTAGTCAATTCTTTATATAACTCTTGAAAATGTGGTGTTGCTAAAACATTTTATCATTGTGATCAAAATTCAAATAAGTTATAAATTAGACAAGCCTTTTGGTATTATAGCAGAAGAGGCTACAAAATTTGTTTCAATTCTTCAGCAACAAAGCACCTACCAAAAAAAAAGAAAAAACCTTAGCAATTATAGACAGAGAACAGAAAATAAACAAAACATGCAAAGGTCTATGTCTATGGAGTAATTGTGTGTTGAATGTGAAGGTTTGGTTCCCCACTGCAAGAGAAGATGTTACTGCACTCACACCGAATCACCGAAGGGTTGGGGTTTGAAGGGAYTTCTGGAGATCATCTAGCCCAACCCTAAACCTAACACCGCCAAGCCCATCATTAAATCATGTCCCTAAGGACTGCATCTGCAGAGCTTTTACCTCCAAGGGTTGGTGATTTCACCACTTTTCTGGGCATAATGTTCCAATGCTTGACCACCCTTTCAGGGAAGGAATTTTTCCTAAGATCTGTTCTAAAAATAGATGAGATAATCAAGAGTATGAAATGATTTTCACACAAACAGCAAGTAAGAAGATTCTCCTTCCAGATTCTCCACTTTGTGAAGTCAGTTAGGAAATGAAAGCTATGCTTTTTCCATAACACACTGTAAAGGCCAGCTCATCCCTCATGTTAAAACTGGCACTGACAGAAGAGTCCTTCACAGCTCTCACCATTCATACGAGCTTGAAGACAGGAAAGCTCTCCTGAGTACTCAAGCGAAATCTATCCACCAGGAGAATTGCTCTGCTCACCTGATAAGGTATAAACATCAGAGACCYTTCTTCCCTTCAGCAATCTCTGAGCCATCTGTTAATCTTGCTTGACTTCCTCTACAATTGCTCTCTATATCAGACAGCTGAGTGTTACAGGCTTTTACAATAAAAGTTAGAGTAGTTAAGAGTGTGTTGGGGATCCCAAGGTGTTCTCAATTAGCTGTGGTCAGTTACTAAGTCATTTAAACCAAATAAGCACTGTCAGACATAAATATTTACCACCTGCTTGTAGCTGAATATAATACCAAATCTGAAGCTCAAAGAGGAAGAAATCTTAGAGAGTATCAGGTTTATCCATTCCTACCACGAGAGGAATTGCTCTCATGCTCGTGTTTCTCTGAATTACTGCTACAGTTTTGTATATAACTTAACAGAATTTTAATTTCCTTAATTCAGCACACAAAATGCTTTGCAGTTAGTTTATGGATCTCTTCTGATTTCTGGATCATGATCTAATTAGCCAACTGTAAAGGGGAAGGAGGTCCCAGAGTTTTTGCCTTTATTTTATGAATAAGAAATGTGTCTGGCAAACTCCAATGCTGTGTAAGATTGGGTTTGATCCAAAACCTAAAAGCTTATTAAACGAAATAAAATGGATTTACTACTGGCAGCTATACCAGTCTGGCTGCTTTTCTAAAAATTTTGGTACTATAAGCTGCCTTTAAGGTATTCCCATTTCTTACCCTTTATTATACAGGGAAGAATAGTTACTTGCTGACCACMTTTAAATTGGCCATATATTTTCTATTTATGATTCATAGAAATAATGAATTTTTATCTGAAATGCTGCACATTAAAAATTCATTATGCAAATATGGCACATTTATGCAGTTAGCCAAGTTCCTGTTCAGAGTCACTGCTTCATTTTCCAGGAAGTAGCCGATTCCAGTTCCTATCATTACAACTCACTGGCTCTCTGCTGGCAATGAAACAAAACCAGCTTTGTTTAAACAGCATTAGTACCATGCTGGCAGATTGACAACTGGCATAGAAAGGTGCCATGCAAAAAACTGAGTGCTTGTTTCACTGGTCCGGTAGAAAACTGACTTAAAATGAAGAGAATTGCTTCTATGATCTTCTCCAAACAAACAAACAAAATAAATAAATAAAATTTAAAACCCCACAAAAACTGTTTGGGATGAACCAGAAATTGTCATTACTCCAAACCATGTTTCATTTTCTTTTCGACTTTTTTTTACATGTCTTTATATGGAAAGTAGATTTCTTTCTTCTTTTAAAAAATTCATAATGAAAAACTGATAACTTTTTGCACTTTCCATATGTGTAAATTAGAATGCTATTTCAATAAAATTGAGGAAGGAAGGAAGGAAGGAAGGAAGGAAGGAAGGAAGGAAGGAAGGAAGGAAGGAAGGAAGGAAGGAAGGAAGGAAGGAAGGAAGGAAGGAANGGAAGGAAGGAAGGAAGGAAGGAAGGAAGGAAGGAAGGAAGGAAGGAAGGCACTCATCACAAGACGCTAAACAATTTTTACTGAAATTTGCAAATACTTCTAGACTTGAAAACACAGTAGCTGACCAGGATTTTGAACTAAAATCTTTCACATGCCACTGAGTATCATCACAGTAGCAAATATTTAGACCATGTTGATTGTTTAGCTGCCTTTTTTCTGTATTTGCAGCAAAAATTGGAGCATCGTCATTTGTAGTTATTTAATTAACTTTAATAATGTGATGTAATTTTCATTATATAAGACAAAAGAGACATTCCTTAGGAAGCTGAGACAGTTTTTCTTTCTTGTTGCTGCAGCACATAGACACCAATGAGAAAATGTAGCCTGGTTAAGTCAGGTGCCACACACATAAACAAGAAAAATAAATGTAAATAGCTAACACAGTGAGAGAATACTTAAATAAGGAAACCCAAACCGTATCCTCATTTTACAGATGATAAGCTGTTTCACATAGGTTGAGAGGCTTGAAGACTCAGTCTGTGTCTGAGTTATTACCTGAATAAAATGAATGCAATAGAGGGTCAGACAGGTAAGATATTTTATGAAAGCAAGACTATTGATCTAGAATTACATCCCTGATGTTGTGCTGTTATGCATATTTCATACTTGCAATTTGATTGTTGAAAACACCATAGTGCACCTTTTTTCAATAATTTTTTGAAGAGCACCACTCCTTAATATTTTACAGAATACTATATCTCAACAATATTTCTGTCTCTGAAGACCTATACTTTTTAGTTATGCTTGCTAAATAGAATTTTAGTCTCAGAAGGACATGATGTGAATGTTGATTTTGCAAACAAAATAGTTGTCTCCACTCATAAACTCCAGCAACCTCTGCTATATTGTAGTTGAAAAAATAGTTGCTGAAGTTCTGAAGACACGCACCTGTATCTCCTTGTTTAATTACTGCTGTGAGAACAGTGATCTAAAACTCCAGTTAGACCTGCAGGAGAAGCCTTTCTCTATTCAAGACTGGAATTACACTGTTACACATTTTCAGATTTCTTGTTGTGCATCAATTATCCTCTTCAAATCTTGAAGTAACCATTTTGGATTATTTAGAAAGCAGGCAAATCACCTTCATTCCAATATACAAGATTCTGTACTATGTGTTTACTAATATTCTGTTTATATTTCTAGGCCTAGATGTAATCTGAAAGAGAAAATAATAAAAAAAAATAATTTAAGCACAAAAGGGTATCACATGAGACCTACTTATTCTTTAGTATGAAAAGAAAAAATGGGATTACAATGAGCACAGGAAAATCATTGATCTGTTGGACCAATTCCAGAGGAGGCCACCAAGATGATTGGAGGGATGGAGCACCTCTCCTATGAAGAAAGGCTGTGAGAATTGGATTTGTTTGGCCTGGAGAAGAAAAGGCTTCAGAGTGACTAAATTGAGACCTTGCAGTACCTGAAGGGGGTCTACAAGAAGGATGGAACGACAATTTCTAGAAGGGAATGTAGTGGCAGGACATAGGAGTGGTTTCAGACCATTAAAGAGTAGGTTTAGATTAGATATTAGGAAGAAACTCTTTACTGCGAGGGTGAAGAGGCACTGGAACAGGTTGCCAAAGAAGTTGTGGCTGCTCCATCCCTGGAGGTGTTCAAGGCCAGGCTGGATAGAGCTCTGAGCAGCTTGATTTAGTCCAGGAATGGTTGAGACCAGGGAGGTCAGAACTACATGGTCTTTAAGGTAACCTTTGTAACCTCAACTATTCTAGGAGTGCATGACTCACAGAATAAAACATTCTGGAAAAAAAACTCTGGACAAAAAAATTCATATTACTGGAAAAGGTGGTAGTTGTTAAGGATTTGAAATATTCTTGTAAATGTTTATTAACTGTCTTTATGAATTCATTAAATCCAAACAGCTCTATTCCCACACAAGATATTCAGAACAAATTAATTGCATAACAAGAGATATGCATACATATCATATGAGCAAATGTGTAGACCAACACTACAGACAAGGAGGCCTTTAATGTCTATTAAAGATTAAATATATCTTTCTGTATTCTACTCCAGCTAGCAAAGCCCTAAGATGATCATTTTCCATCCTGAGTTTCCTAATCCAGCCTCCAGCCCCTCTTCCATCTAAGCTGGGTGAGGCCTTCAGCTTCCCTATACATGACTTCTCTGGTGCATTCTCATCTCCACTTAGATCCATTAAGGGGGATGTATCTGGCTTTATGTCATACTTCTCTGCACTTCRTTTATTTGGCATCCTATCCTATCTGGCCACTTAGACACTACCTGTTCTAGTTGATCTGTGGAGAGACCGTCCATTAGCCTTTTTGGGATTCCCTTTTGCCAACCTTGTAACCAAAATGCTTGTCTTGTGAGTGGACACTTCTGCTTTCTCTGGTTAGAATGTGGGGAAATCTTAGGTGATAGTCTAGGACTAGAACGTGCATGTCTCACCTCAAGAGTCTCTGATTTGCTGACTACTAGCTTTACGGGATCGTACTTCCATCCAAAATTAATCAGTTCCCSAGGTACCTCTCCCCAAGTCCAGACCTTGCCTCCCTGGGCAGTGCCATCTCCTGCAGTGGAAGAGATGGTACCATCCAAGGCAGCAGCCACTCTCTCCAGTGCGACCAAAGCCTGTATTTTCCCTTGTAATTGTATTGCCATTGGTTTTAAAGAATCAGGAAGCCCTCTGATTAGTGGGGTCATCCAATCAGCATTTACTCTCAACGTCATAGGTGATTCTTGTAATGGGGTTAGCTTATGCTCATACATCATTTGAATACATTCTGCCTTTTGGACACTTTCTACTATCTCATCTGTGGTACTTTCTATGGCTAGAGGATCATCTGTCTCCAGAGGGTTTAAACTTCCAGCCCAGAAAGCTTCTCTCTGGGTTAGGGACCATGGGGCTCGGTGGTCCCCAGTGGTGAGAAACACTCCAGGTCCCAAATATCCCTCGGCTTCCTTTTCACTAAGAAGGATTTGGTCCGTC
>NW_026624466.1:26490-61399 GCF_030028575.1 Malurus melanocephalus
CTGCTAAAATCTTTTTTTTAAACTTGGCTAGTTCAGTAGCAGTAAAGGGGACTYCTTTCGTCGTAACTACAGGTGCTTGGTCCTGATCATTTTCATACAAAAACTCAGTTTTTATCAGCGGGCACAGATGGACCATGCTGTCAGGCCAGGTCTGCAAGCCTGTCTGCTCTTTTCTGGCTAGTGCCGGAGGGAACGCTCCGGCCGTGCCGTCATCCAGCCGTGCCCTTGCAGCAGCCGGCATGGCGGGCTCCCGAACGAACGAGCTCCTTTTGCAACACTTGTATCAAACTCCTGTTCTGATTTCTGTTTTTTTCTAGCTAGCCTTCTAGCTCTGCCACTTGGGCTTGTAGGGACCAAACTTGTGCTTGCAGAGTTTTAATTACGGCCGTCTCTGTATGGCTCTGGGCTGCTCTCTCTCACACAGCTGAAGCGAGTGCAGCTCCCAACATGGCACAGACAACTGCCTTGCCTTCCCTCGGTTCAGATTTTGCTTTCAATCGCAAAGCCGTAATATGATCTACCACGCTTTGCACACTCTGCCAGTGCTCTGCAGTCCACTCCAACCCACGGAGAGAGGGTCTAGCTTTGAAAGCTTCTAGAAACTCAAGCAAGGGGGCGGACGAGTCTCCGCTCGGTTTCTCTTGGCGGGCAACAATATCCATTGCTATTGTTCACTGAATCGCGGGCAAACGACTTTTGGGATGGCCCACACTTTAACTCAGTCCTTGAGTTAAGCACTCTCAAAACACACACAAAAGATTCTAACTAACTACACACCACCTCCTGGAGAGGGTAACATTGTTCTATCCTCTGGGAGAAACTCTGCAAGCAGCCTGACCCTGCAAAAAACAACCCAGCACACYGCGAGAAGGGGCAAACAATTCTTGAGGAGCGTCCCACTGTAACATTTCTGAGTGCCCCAAAGCACTCCCCAAGAGAACACACTTTCAATGTGTGTGCCGACCTAATACACTTCAAAAAGGGGACAAAAATTACTTCTTGAGCAGGGTCTCACTGTAAAGTCTCCAAGTGCCCCAAAAAGCACCACCCAAGAGAACACACCATCAGGCACAAAGGCAGTTACACAAAGAGCTACAGAAAGTGGTATAGAATGTGTCTCAAAGAGGGTCACACTATACAAGTCTCAAAGTACCCCAAAAGGTACACACAGAGAGAACACACAGTGAATCAGTTACAGGCACCACATTTCAGGAAGGGTCACACCAGGTTTTTTTTTCTTTCAACGCCCAAGTAAATCTCTCCCTAAAACTCACACACCAAGCTATTTAAAGTAGATATAAATTTTTTTTGTCCAAAAATCCCACCACTGCCACCAATTTAATGTCCCATACCGCTTGAAAAGAGGGAGTCGGGGAGGATTCTTTTAATAGATTTCTTGGACAAAAAATAAAGCGCAAATGTGGCAATATTATATCTGAGAACTGTTTATTGATAAAGAAGAGTGTTCCTACCACTTCCTACCAAGGGGGGATAGAAAAGGGAAGAAAGAGGAAAAAGAGAAACAGAGAGAGACAGAATAGCAGACAGATTGTTACCGCTGTACCCCAGGCACCCYGYCGGCATCAGYTSRGCAGAAGGAGCGTGTGTGCTGCGAACCGCGAGGAGCCTGCGCAGCTCCCGAGGCGAGCTGGGCAAAATTTCCAAACAGCAGCAGCTGCGTGTCCCTCCTGTCGGCGGAGAACACGGTGCCTTGGCTACGGGCACACTTGTGACATAGCTGTGGCTGATGTGGGCAGGCTGGGRCTGCGGGCACCGCCGGACACACAGCTGTGGGCAGGCTGGGGCTGCGGGCACCGCCAGACACACGGATGTGGGCAGACTGGGGCTGCGGGCACCGCCGGACACACGGCTGTGGGCAGGCTGGGGCTGCGGGCACCGCTGGACACATGGCTGTGGGCGGGCTGGCTACTGCCGGCACCACCGGACACATGGCTGTGGGCAGGTTGGCTGCTGCAGGCTGCTGCGGGACCCACGACAGCATCTGCTGCAGGCGGCGACTCCGTCGGGAAGAGCAAACACGAGGTTGTCGCAGTGTCGAGCTGCCTTGGGGAAGCGGCGAAACAGAGCACATGGTCAGGACAGGTGCGGACAGGGAAGACAGGACCACAGGGAGAAAAGAAAAGGAAAAGCAAGGGAGTGGGGGGAGGCCAAGGTGACCCTCCAGGCAGGCCCCTGCTCTTTCCAAGAACCCCAAAGAAAAAATGGCCCCGGTTGTGTCGCAGTTAGCTGCTTTTATAGGCCTCGCCCTCCCATAGCTTGATTTCCCGCATGATTTTTCCGCGCGCTGTTTTCCCAGGCATCCGTGCATCTGCCCCACCAGCAAGGGGGGCAGGGCGCCTGCAGAGCAGCAGGGGAAGCTGTCTGTGCCATAAGTGGCTGACAGGCAAAGCCTCCTGAGGGACAGAGCTTCCAGCACAAAACACGTGTTGAGGCATAAATAAAAATCAGATTGGTCTCTCTCAGCCTGTTAGGGACATAACTTGAGGACCATGAATGCCATGAAGCAACGCTGTGATCATGTTTCATAAACTGCAGTTACTGCCATTGTCTGGCAAGCACCAAGTTTTCTGACATTGCAGCACTGATAACACTGATGGTTTAACTCCTCTCATTTCAGTGGGAATTCATTTGGAGTTCATAAAATCTGCCATCAGTTTCAGTGGCTGTTGAGATCAAAACTGAACATTTCTGGGAAGCCCACCACTCTTGCCTGGCAAGCGAATGCTTTCAAAACAACACCTTTCCTTCTCTTTTGCTTAGCATGGCTTGGCAGTGAATGCAACAGTAAATTCCTGCTTGTCGGCCTGAATTACACACTGCTTCACCACATGCAGTGATTCAACTTGAAACTACACCTCTAGGGTGTTCAATTCACAAACCCACTACAGAGATGACTAAGCTATACTCACGTGAAAGGGCTATGTGCACTAATTAAAACACAGGGAAAAGAGCATAACAGCAGGCCTACTAAAATACCCCTACATAAAACATGTTACCATGACAGTGAACAATTTAAACATCTGTATAGGAGCCTATCTGTTAAGAAAACATATCAAATTAAAAAGCTTAGGTTGAGGGTATTAATACATATATCTGGTGAAAATAAGTCTTTATTAGCTAGATTTTTCTGAATCATTCCTATCACACAGCTTTAATCTTGGGAATAATCCACTGTCTGATATACCATATGAACGAGGGAAAAAGAAGGAAGAGCATAGACTTCAGGGCTAATTATATGATCATTATATTATCATTATATTATCATTATAATATAATTATATTATTTCAGAATTGCTATATAAATGTAATTATGTTTTAACTACATATAATTTAAAGTTTTTTATCAATTTACATAGAGATCTATTCAGATAATATACAAATTTATGTTAGTATGTATGAGCAAATATCTAATACCAACCCAGAATTACTGATGAAATTTTCTCATGTCTTCTGTTGATAATTTATCACTTACCCACTTAGATTTTGATGGAAAACACTAGCTCATTATATTCTTTTAGGAAATGTAGTATAAATGTTATTTATAAAAAACGTCTTAATAAATTTCAGTGCATAAGGAGGAACTACAGAGTCAACATATTGCATTGTGCTGTGCTTTATCCTCAGACATGTCCTCATTAAGTTTTAACTCATAGTGCAAAACTTCCCCTATATAGAATTCTAAATAGCAAAAAGGTTTTTCAGCTATAAAGAAAAATACGTATGTCTTCCTAATGTTAGCTGAAATTTTCTTCTTGTTATTTTTAGTAAACATAGGAAAAAACCTTTTCATTTGTTTCCTCTCTTTTCTCGTAAGTGTATAAATGCAGTAAATATGATAAAAGACAGGTTCAGCTGAGTTAAACTAGCCTTTTTTTGAAAGTCAGGTGTAAAGCTCTGAAAGACTATGGAACAACCTGGACAACTTCTAGCATATATAGGAACCAATGCCTGAATACCTCATTTCAGTGTGTCYCCTGTCCCTTTTTCTGCAGAAATCATATTTGTCCCCAGCATGGAAGTGTAGAGCTGAAGACAAATTACTCTAATTTCTAAATACTGCTTTTTTTCTTGATCAAAATTTTCTGTATTCTTTATACCTTGTGCTATCCAGAGAGTAGGCAAATATACTGTATCTATTACATGAACTAAATTGGTCACAGAGTAGTTAATTTTTAATAAAGAGCAAAAGGGTAATTTTTAAAAAAAAAATAATTAAAAAAAATTATTTGGGCATCTCTGCAATTGGAAAAGCTGTTCCTACCTTAAGCTATTACTGAAAAGTGTAGATAAAACCTCTAACAATTCTTCAATGTCATTGTCACAGAATCTGTCTTACAATCAATTATAAAAACTCTCTATTTTTCTGTTAGCTGTATGCAGACATGGTTTTTAATCTCAAAATGAATATTTGTGCTGCATTAAAAATTGTGTTGGGTTTTTTTAATCATAATTTATAAAATGGATTCTGGCCACCTGCTTTTCTGTATTTACGTAAATGCAAATAAGGAAGGATGGTATGGCTGACTTTTGCACAGATAGTTTAACTAAATTTCATGAGGAAATGATGGTCCAGGAAAGACTTCCTTGCAGAGTAAGAAACATAGCCACTGCCTGGACACAACGTTCTGCAATAAGGTTTATCTTAACTCCAGGTTTTATCTTACCATAGASTTGAAAGAAGCAGTTGAAATTGTGCAAGAACTGGACTCCTTTCTTGGCACTTTTGCAAAGCCCTTACTGTGGGCTAAATATTCTGTGTGTTGACAAACCAAGTAATCACCAAATATCTTCTAGYCAATTGCAGTACAAAGCAGACTTTTAGAATATGTAGATGCAGAGCTGAGTGATGATACTACAAAGCACTGTTTACCTCGAACATTTGGCATGGCAAGGGTGCTTTTATATGAAATAATATGTTCTATTCTGGTACTCATTTTGTGTAGATTTCTGATGCCTTTTAAAAGCTTGCTTCTAACCATGGTGATTACAAAACCAAAACAAGCCATAATTGTTATGTTAAAGTACCTGACATCCAGTTCACTCAGAATCAGTATTTGTGCCTGTCCCACACAAGCATATTCTTTCAGCCCCCTAGACTATTCAGTAATTACACTAATTCTTTCAAGAATCTTTCCAGAATGGATATTCTACATTGCATTCCCTTCTCTACTGCTGCATGACACACACATGCAATGAAGTCACAGAAGAGCCTTCAACTCTTTACAGATGAATAAAAGTCGCCACATAAAACACGACAGACATACTGATTCTTCTTAATTTTACTTTCCTGACACTTTGTTATTTTACCATCCCAACTTTCCAGACAAAATCACAAGTGTCAAATGTAATATGCAACAATAAATACATTCAAACAAACTCACCCCTGATTTGAAAGTTAAGGAAAAAGAAAAGACAAAGAAAAAAAAAAGGTATAAAATAAATATTCCATGTCCTTGTATCCTTGGTGGCTAGCAAATGGAAATTAGCTTTTAGGGGTATATTACAACATCTTGTCATTAATTTTTTTACCTCAATATAAAAATAAAAATATATATTTATTTAGTGAGGTGCGAACTATTTCTGGTTTTAACATGGGATATGTCTTATTTTTAATGCAGCATCTTCATACAAAAAATAATGAAAGAATAACTGGAAACTAAGCAAATGAGCTTTTATTTTTTCTAGTGTTCATACTATTTTGTTTGATAATGACCTATCTATATTTTTTTTTCTTTTCAGTTCACTTCAGGCAGGGTAATTGCACCCCTCTTCAAAGTTTTCATTAGATAGCCTTTAATTCCCTTGAAAGAAATCACACTCTATCCATTATTCACTAGGGACACCAAATCTTCAGAGCAGTCACACAGCCTGCAGTATCAGAGAACTACTTAAAATTTTATGTCTTCTTTGTCCATTTTTGCTGAATTCAGTTCTGGTCTAATCTCCATGTATAATGCAATATCTCTGGTTAATTCAGATATCACAATGCTGAAGAAAATACACACTTTTTTAGCGCTGGATAAAATAACTTCACTTTTATTTATCAAAAGTATGTAGTTCAATCGATCTATGATACTTCGATACTTTCGTCTTCTCTTTTCAGTTTGTTTGTTTGTTTTATGTTGTATATTTGTACACATCCATATGCAGTGGATATGTAAATAGGAGATTTTACTGGTTCTCTCCCCTGCTTACCTCCTGGAGTTGATTTTTTCCAGGAGTCTACTTTATGTGTACCTTAGTAACTTTCTGTACTCATTTAGATTATTACTGTGGGCTTCCCTCACAGTTTCCTACCAGCTGCTGTATCACACTTTATAGGGAAAAACCTGTGAATTCTCCTTTCTTGTGCATCACACGATGCCAGCTCTACAAGGTATTCAAAATGGTGTTGGAGGTGAGCTAACAAAATAATTCAACTAGATTTATTTGGTGTGTTGCTTTCTCTCTCTGTCCTCTAGGTATTTTTTCTAAACAATATAAGATTAGGCAAACCATGTATTTCAGCAGAAAGGCCACTGCACAGAAAGGCACAGACCTTCATCCTGTTCATGATTGAGCCATTGAGCTGCCATAAATCCCTTCTATTTTCTGTTTTTCTCCTTCCACCCAGGACTTTTGCCGCACATCATTTCTGCTTAGCACACAACTAAGAACACCAGAGCTGTCATTTGCTACACACACATTCGAAAGCCAGCAAAACCCTCATCAGGAAAACTTCATTCTTTGAAAACCCCAAATTTTAAAAGTCACAAGCTTTTTCAGTTGCTGATTTTTACCTCATATTAGCCACCTCACATCAGCTTCTTCTTTGCTTATCCTCTCACTTTCCCTGTCACTCTGGCTGCTCTCAGTTCAGCTTCTTTTAAGTGCAAAACTTTCGGAAAGAATTGGAAGGAACTCATGGTGTTGCAGCATAAAATCTGCTGATTTAACCCTTTACCACTTTTTAAATGACTCTGAATGTTCTACCTTAACTGCTGATGGGCTACTGTGCATTCTTGCTGCCATTTTTGAAGCTGTGTTACCACAGATGTTCCAAATCCCAAAGCACCTCTTTAGCCAAGACTAGTTTTTGCTTAAGTTATGAGATGCAGATTTCCACAACAGTCCTTCGCTCAATATTAATTGTTTTATTTCTAATATTACTTATTGCTTCTTTTTGGTCTCTGAATAAGTAAAAACTTTGAAAAATAAGGGGATATCAAACGTGCCATGTGATCTGTTTAAAGACAAAGCAAGTGATATCCTGCAGAAGATATTGAAACAAATTGTAGAGTTCCATAATCATATAAATACAAAGAAAATCTGTGAGGACAAAAAGTCAGGAAGATAGTTATGCAAAAATAACTGGAAGAAAATATAGTATTATCCCTCCCCTGAAAAGAAATGGTGATGGTTGGTTGTGGGAGTTTTTTCCCCAATTTTGAACCCAAGCATGGGTGATGACAAAATATGTAAGGAAAATAAACCAGGCAAAATAAAAATTCCTGTTTCTAGCCTGGAAGCAAATCTGAAAAAGCAGAGGAAGGACTTTTAGTACAAATTACCTCCATACATAATGTCCAAACTTAATGCAAATAAATTCCAAATCTTTTAGACCACACAGTTGYTCTGAAGCTATTCAAGACACTTGCCACAAAAATAATTTCGTGCTTTATTACTTATCTAAAAAGCCCATACACATGATTTTTATATCTACATAAAATGCATTCCATCACTATGAATACATACCTGCTGTGGGTAAAGATTTTTCCCCTTTTGTTCCCTTTCTTTAAGAATTTTTTCTTTCCCATTTGTTGCTGAAATACACTAATTGCCAAGTCATACTTTTACTGGCTGGGCTATTAGTAAAAACAGTGATACCTGTGCCCCACCTAAACGATCTTGCTAAGCCCAAAAAAGTGTATGTTTTTTGTGTAGTAGGGGGAAGTAATAACTTTACTTCCTTTGCTGCTTCGCTGAGAGAAAGAAGTCTACCTGCTGGCTGTTCCGGAGAGAACTAGCCTGCTCTTTTTTTTCTGCGGAGCCCAGCATCTCTGCCCATTAAGTTCCTGTTYGCTGCACTGTGATCTTCTCCCTTGTGCCTTGCCGAGAACCCCTGCAATTCCAGCTTCAGGAGTGAGCTCTGCTCCATCCTGTTTTGCAGCCGCGGGATTTCTGCTCATCTCTTTGCGGTCCTGAGTTTCTTGCTTGTCCAAAAGAGCACCAAGGTCAACGTTTCCACTGTGAATTTTGCAGAGAAACTTCTCCATCCACCTCTGCCATTTTGTGTCCATCATTGGCGATGCGGGAGATCTGAGCCAGCCGGGACCTGCGCCACAGCGCCCCCTGCAGCCACCGGGGAATCATCGCACCTGCCCTGCCCGGCCAGGAGCCAACAGCACCCCTGCCTACTGGGACTGTAACTGCACCAAAGGGGAGGCTGTGTCTCTGTAAGGCTGTCACTGAGTTTGGGACTAGGTTAGTTGTTGCTATTGTTATTGTTACTTGTTTCACCTTGTTATACATATTAGTAAAAACTGTTATTCCCTTTTACCCATATTCTTGCCTGAAAGCCYGTGATTTTCAAAACTATAATATTTCAGAGAGAAGGGGAGTCATATCCACCACTCCAAAAGGAGTCCCTGCCTTCATCGACAATCACCTGTTTTTCAAACCAAGACAGATTTTGGCGTCCAACRTAGGGCTCAAGGGCACAGAGAAGAAAAAGGGGTGCAAAAGGAATAACAGTTTTTGGGTGAGCTATCTTTGTGTTTGGAGTGTAGGAACTTTACCAAGCATCATTATGTGGTCTAGCGTGCCTTGGTTTGGGTAGCACATACTCCTGGCCATATTTTTCCCATTTACAGCTCCTTTCCTGAACATGAATCCTCTGACTAAAGCTACAGTGGCCATTATCCAATTCAAACAATGAGTGAATAAGTTAAAGAATTTGTGGATTTTTATCTTTCTCTAGACAGCAGGCACATGGATACAGAGCTACCACACACTAAGTGCATGCTTATGGAGTTGAGTTAATAATGGTATCTACTGTGAAGAAATAACACCAGGAAAAGCATTCTCCCAACCCTTCACCCATTTATTTGGGGCTACTCCATCAGCATTCAAAAGGTCCATTTTTCCCCTAAATGCCAACTACATAATACTAATATTCATATTCTGTTTAGCATTGAAGAACTAGGTGAGACTGCCCTAGGCAACTACTCTAACATCTGCCCCAGAGACCAGAGATGTTGCCACAGAGGCTAGGGATGCTGCCCCAGAGGCTAAGAATACTGCCACAGAAACTAAGGACGTTGCCATAGAAACTAAGAATGCTGCCCCAGAAGCTAAGAATGCTGCTCCAGAGGCTAGGGATGCTGTCCCAGAGACTAGCAATGCTACCACAGAGCCTGACCCATCACCCAAGCCAGACCCTGTCCCACTGCCTGACCCTGACAAAGAACCTACATCAGAAACTAAATGCCCAGAGTGGGTGAAAGTACTAGTGGAGGAGATACGCCACCCAGAGTGAATAAAAGTACTGGTGGAAGAAATACGCCGCCCAGAGTGGGTAAGAGTACTGATAGAAGAGATGTGGGAAATGCACCAGAAGCTGAGAGAATACGTCTTCCCAGCTGGCAGCAAACCCTATCCCTGGCCCAAAGAAGAGGAGTCTGATGGCGCAACAGTAGAACCCACGGACGTTACACCTGTCCAGGTTCGGGCTGAAACGCAAAGCCAGCCACAACCAGCTATAGTAGCCTCCGTGCAGAAAAAGAAGTATAAAACCAAACAGGTATGCTCAGCTAATGATGACAGAAAACCAGAGTCCTCACAACCAGCACAAGAGACAAAGCCAAAAATAAACACTGAGTCCCTGTTGTATGACACCTTCCGCAATTTGCAAAATGACATCGAGCAAAAGCGGGACAAGGTTTGGTCAAACTAGTTTCTTCGGGTTTGAGACCTTATGGGCTCAAGTGTGCAATTGGATAGCGGTGAGGCAAGGCATGTGAGCTCCTTAACCAAAGATGCGGGTGTTAATCAGTTGTTTGTGAGGGAGCCAGAGCCCCTTTCTCTCTGAGAGCGGCTCTTAATGAGTGTAAGAGAGAGGACTGTCTCTGATACAGAGACAGAGTGCAGGACTACTATCGTAGAATGCCCTAGAAGACCACTGAAGAAGAGATCCAACAGCTCAGAGAAGTAAGAGTAATAGAAGTACTCTTTAAAAGGGATGGGCAGCATAATAATGATCCTGATCAGGTCAGGTACACGGGGCAGATGCTGTAAAATCTAGCAAGTCACGAGCCATCCCAGTATGCCATCTTCATTGCCACGATTAATGCTGATGACAACCGAGAGACAGTGGGTTCTGTAGCCAGCAGGCTCCAGTATTACGCGAGTATGATCAATAGCCCAATGCAGGCTCACGTCTCTGCTGTAGTTAAAGACCTCCAAGAGGAGTTGACAGAGATGAAGGAGGAGATAAAAAAGATCAGTGTAGCACCAGTACAAGTCTCAGGCCCCAACACCAGGGTCTGACGTCCCCCAGCAAAAAAAAAGAAGGTACACCCCATGGGCTGAGATGTTGTTCTTCCTGTGTGACCACAGAGAAGACATGAGTAAGTGAGATGAGAAACCCACTTCTGCCCTGGCAGCCCGAGTGCGTCAGCTCAAAGGAGAAAACACTAGCCAAGGCAGCTTTTCTAAAAGGAAAGTAACCTCAGCTTCCCGTAGCCAACCCACTAGATGCAATGGAAGGGGAGTTAATACGTCCGATTCCCTTAGAAAAACCTGTGAGTAGGCCCATAGAAGAGATGATAGCCAGAGTTAGAAAAGCCCTGCCTGTATCCAGGTAGAGGCATAGGAAAACCATGTCTTCTGAGTGGTATAGACCTGATGGCCTGGCACATCAGAGCCACAAAAATACAAAGCATTAGTTGACACAAGAGCACAGTGTACCCTCATGCCATCAAGACACATAGAAACAGAACCCATTTCTATTGCGAGGAAGATCACAAAAATTGACTGTGTTAGAAGCTGAGGTGAGCCTGACTAGGAGGGAGTGGAAGAAACACCCGATCGTGACTAATTCAGAGGCCTCATGCATTCTAGGCATAGATTTCCTCTGGAATGTTTTTTTTCAAAGACCCGAAAGGACTCAAATAAGCTTTTAGAATAGCTGCTGTAGAAGTAAAAGGCATCAGACAGCTAAACACCTTGCCTAGACTGTCCGAAAACCCTTCTGCAGTCGGACTCCTGCAGGTAGAAGAACAGCACATCCCAGTCGCCACCTCGACAGTGCACCGCCAGCAGTACCAGATGAATCGAGACGCCGTAATCCCCATCCATAAGATGATCCAAGAACTAGAAAGCCAAGAAGTAGTCAGCAAAGCCCACTCACCCTTCAACAGCYCCATCTGGCCTGTGTGCAAATCTGAAGGAGAATGGAGATTGACTGTGTGTGGTAGGCCTATCTAAGGCCTAGCTAAGGGAGAGAAGGCCTGTGAACATTCTGGAATGGTCTGAACCATTGGCCACCGTTGGCCAACAGCCGGCAGGTGCAGTAACGGTTCCAGTGGCACCCAGTCCCGTGTACCCTCATGGCCATGAGAACTGCTAATGTATCTAAATGGCAAAGGGGAGTCAGCACGAGCAACCTGCAACGGCAGAATTGCCATATAAGGCAGTACATCTCATTAGTAGGAGTTCATGAACTTTAAGTTGCTGTTATTCTCATTGGAAAAGGCGTTGGGTTTGACAGTTGTTACCATTGGAAAGTCTGGTTATAAAAACTCTCCCATGCGCGCAATAAATCTGAGAGAGTGTGTGTTGTACCAGATCCATGAGGTCGTTTCTGTGTCTCTCCCGTCGCCCTGACAAATGGTTGCTCCGACAACTGTGGACTATCGTGAATTGAATAAAGTGATTCCACCACTGAGCTCTGCCGTGCCGGACATGCTAGAGCTCCAGTACAAGCTGAAGTCCAAAGCAGTTAAGTGGTATGCCACCATTAACATCGCTAATGCGTTCTTCTCCATTCCTCTGGCAGCTGAGTGCAAGCCACAGTTTGCTTTCACCTGGAGGGGCATGCAGTACACCTAGAACTGGTTGCCCCAAGAGTAGAAGCACAGCCCCACCATCTGCCATTGGTTGATCCAGGCTGCGCTAGAAAAAGGTAAAGCTCCAAAACATCTTCAGTATATTGACGACATCATTGTGTAAGAGATCACAGCAGCAGAAGTATTCGASAAAGGAGACAAGATCATCCAGATTTTCCTAAAAGCCGGCTTTGCCATAAAAAAAAGAACAAAGTAAAAAGACCTGCTCGAGAGACCCAGTTCCTGAGAGTAAAGTAGCAAGATGGACAGCGTCAGATCCCCACTGAGGTCATCAATAAAATCACATCAATGTCTCCACCAACCAGCAAAAAAGAGACACGGGCTTTCCTGAGTGCCATTGGCTTTTGGAGGATGCACATCCCCGAATACAGCCAGATTGTGAGCCCTCTCTACCTGATAACCCGCAAGAAGAACTATTTCCACTGGGGCCCTAAACAGCAGAAAGCTTTTGCCCAAATCAAGCAAGAAATCTCTCATGCAGTAGCTCTCGGCCCAGTCAAAACAGGACCAGAAGTGAAAAACGTGCTCTACTCTGCAGCTGGAAGCAATGGTCTGTCCTGGGGCCTCTGGAAAAAAGTGTCTAGTAAGACTCGAAGCCGACCACTAAAATTCTGAAGCCAAAGCTACCGAGAGTCTGAGGCCAACTRCACCCCAAAAGAAAATGAAATCTTGGCAGCCTATAAAAGAGTCCAAGCTGCCTCAGAAGTGATTGAGACAAAAGCCCAACTCCTCCTAGCACYCCAACTAGCAGTGCTGGAGTGGCTGTTTAAAGAAAAAGTTCCCTCCACCCACCACGCCACCGATGCTACCTGGAGCAAATGGATCGCTCTCCTTACTCAGCGCACCCGCATTAGAAACCCGAATCGCCCTGAGATCCTAGAAATAATTACAAATTAACCCGAAGCTGAAAACTTTGATCTCGCTGATAAAGAAGAGCAGGAACAAGTAACAAGTGCTGAGAAAGCTCCACTGTACAACCAACTACCAGAAGAAGAAAAACACTATGCTCTTTTCACTGATGGCTCCTGTCACATTTTAAGAATAAACCGAAAGTAAAAAGCAGCCGTGTGGAGCCCCACATGACAGGTTGCACAAGCCACAGAAAAAGAAAGTAGATCAAGTCAATTTGCTGAACTCAAAGCCATCCAGCTGGCCCTGGAAATTGCTGACAGAGAAAAGTGACCAAAGTTCTACCTTTACACCGATTCATAGATGATAGCCAATGCTTGTAAAAGTAGCTAGAAAGATAGAAAAAGGCCAATTGACAGCGTAGAAGAAAACCAATCTAGGCTGCTGAAGAGTAGAAAGACATTGCAGCCCGGGTGGAGAAGTTACCCATGAAAATCCGCCATGTAAATGCCCATATCCCCAAGAGCCGGGCTAATGAAGAGCATCAGAACAACGAGCAAGTAGACCATGCAAAAATAGAGGTTTCCCAGATCAGTCTAGATTGGCAACACAAGGGTGAGTTGTTCCTAGCTCGATAGGCCCATAATGCCTCAGGCCACCAGGGCAGAGACGCTGCTTATAAGTGAGCATGAGACCGAAGAGTAGATCTAACCATAGACAATATTTCCCAGGTTATCCATGACTGTGAGACATGCGCTGCCATCAAGCAGGCCAAACAGCTGAAGCCTCTGTTGTATAGAGAAATGTAAGACAAGTACAGAGAAGCCTGGCAGGTTGATTACATCACACTGCCCCAGACCCGTCATGGCAAGCGCTATATACTCACAATAGTAGAAGCCATCATGGGATAGTTGGAAACCTATCCTGTGCCTCACGCCACTGCCCATAGCACCATCCTGGGCCTTAAAACACAAGTCCTTTAAAAACAGAGTACCCCAGAAAAAATTTAATCTGACAACAGGACTCACTTCAGAAACAGCCTTATAAACACCTGAGCTAGAAAACGTGGCATTAAGTGAGTGTACCATATCCCTTACCATGCACCTGCTGCTAGCAAAGTAGAACAGTACAACAGACTCCTAAAAACCACCTTCAAGGCACTGGGCGGAACTACTTTCAAAAACTGGAAGAAGCACTTGACAAAAGCCACATGGTTAGTTAACACCCGAGACTCCACCAACCGAGCCGGCCCTGCCCAATTTGAGCCCTTACACACCACAGATAGAAATAAAGTTCCCGTAGTGCATGTCAAGAGACTGTTGAGAAAAAACGTTTAAATCAATTCCGCCTCCAAYAAAGACAAACCCATCCAAAGAATTGTCTTTGCTCAGAAACCAAGTTACACATAGTAAGTGATGCAAGAAAATG
The DNA here is from genome assembly GCF_030028575.1 of Malurus melanocephalus. Classification (NCBI taxonomy): domain Eukaryota; kingdom Metazoa; phylum Chordata; class Aves; order Passeriformes; family Maluridae; genus Malurus; species Malurus melanocephalus. Next base: position 40,896 of record NW_026624466.1, read on the forward strand.
AAAAAAACCACTATGTACCTCAGGAGAATTTGACTTTGAGTAAAAACCCCTTGTAATTTTAAATTATCTACATATCACTATTTGTTAAATACCACTGCGACTGAATGTATATATATGTATTTAGTTATATAGTTATGTAGTTATATAGTTAGGATGATGCATATATGTACAGTTACAGATATGTGCATACATACAAGTATTAATCAAATAGTATGAGAAGAAAAAATTAAAGGTGGATAATTTTGTGGATTAAGATTTTTCCCCTTTTGTTCCCTTTCTTTAAGAATTTTTTCTTTCCCATTTGTTGCTGAAATACACTAATTGCCAAGTCATACTTTTACTGGCTGGGCTATTAGTAAAAACAGTGATACCTGTGCCCCACCTAAACGATCTTGCTAAGCCCAAAAAAGTGTATGTTTTTTGTGTAGTGGGGGGAAGTAATAACTTTACTTCCTTTGCTGCTTCGCTGAGAGAAAGAAGTCTACTTGCTGGCTGTTCCGGAGAGAACTAGCCTGCTCTTTTTTTTTCTGCGGAGCCCAGCATCTCTGCCCATTAAGTTCCTGTTCGCTGCACTGTGATCTTCTCCCTTGTGCCTTGCCGAGAACCCCTGCAATTCCAGCTTCAGGAGTGAGCTCTGCTCCATCCTGTTTTGCAGCCGCGGGATTTCTGCTCATCTCTTTGCGGTCCTGAGTTTCTTGCTTGTCCAAAAGAGCACCAAGGTCAACGTTTCCACTGTGAATTTTGCAGAGAAACTTCTCCATCCACCTCTGCCATTTTGTGTCCATCATTGGCGATGCGGGAGATCTGAGCCAGCCGGGACCTGCGCCACAGCGCCCCCTGCAGCCACCGGGGAATCATCGCACCTGCCCTGCCCGGCCAGGAGCCAACAGCACCCCTGCCTACTGGGACTGTAACTGCACCGAAGGGGAGGCTGTGTCTCTGTAAGGCTGTCACTGAGTTTGGGACTAGGTTAGTTGTTGCTATTGTTATTGTTACTTGTTTCACCTTGTTATACATATTAGTAAAAACTGTTATTCCCTTTTACCCATATTCTTGCCTGAAAGCCTGTGATTTTCAAAACTATAATATTTCAGAGAGAAGGGGAGTCATATCCACCACTCCAAAAGGAGTCCCTGCCTTCATCGACAATCACCTGTTTTTCAAACCAAGACAATACCCCMAAAAAATTGTTATATCACAAATTTAAATTAATATTACAGAATTAATAATTCAAAATTTAATTTTCTTCTGTTATGTAATAAAATATCATCATTACATTTTTCATCAACAATTATAATTTTGATGCAATACTGACCAAAAAATTTTCATCATTGTACATGATAAGAAGTGTCTTCAATTACACAAAAGTAAAATCATGTCGGAAAAATTTCAAAATATCAGTACTGTGGTTTCTGGGTTTTGGTTGGATTTTTTTTTTTTTTTTAATTTTGAGCATTCAGATTCTTAGTATGAGGACATAAAACCAAAATATTAGACCCATATTTCCTCAGAGAGATGGAGGATTATTTACAGCTTTGAGTATGGGACTGGAAGGTAAGGTCTTGAACTGAGACAAATGATTAGTATTCATATTTTGCAGAAGATAAATTTTCACATTCAATATAGACACTCATGAATACTGAATGTCACGAGGGATTAGCATAATATTTCTGTTAGTCACACCAGCTTAACTAACTTATCAATGCACTGTAGTCAAGAGCAAGGACTGCAATGGTGAAAATGAGCTCAAGTGTTTCCAGGATGGGTTAAGGAGGGAGAGCAACCCTTTCCACAGGCAATTATTCAGCCTTAAATACCAGACTTCCCATAAAAATTCTCTGTCCTTACATAACTGATTGGCCTCTCTTCCTTCTGTGTATTCCAGTAATTTCTGCATTTCTCAATCATGCTGCTCACTCCAGACCCCACTGAATGAAAGATGAAAAAACTATAATTCAGTCATGGAATCAAAGAAAACTGAAATTTGTGCCTTGATACTTGATTGTAAAATGTGTATGTCAGCTATACCTCTTCCAATGTTATGTAAATTATAAATAAGTCCATTATTTTATATTATTACTATTTACTATGGCTAATGCTACTGAGCAATTGGGAAAAAAATCCTTGCTTAAATGCTGTATTAATAATTTAATTTTCATCTTTTCCACAGTTGTAATAAATATGGTGCTTCCACATAGAGAGACCAAATTCAGGATATCCCTGCCCTTTACCCAAACATACAAATGATATATGAACAATTAAGGATCAACCTGATGTTCTCTCCCTGAAGTGAAGAATGAAAAATTTTCCTTTGTGAGCAATGGGCTTTGTGTTGGAAACATCTTTCCACAGGGAAGGACTAGTATTGTTTGTGTATTTTTAAATAATTCTACGAGGCTGAAAATTTTGGTTAGAGTTAATCATCATTGCTACCAAAAAAGCACATTAACCTGAAGGAGAAATGTTGAGATTAACCAGTTCAATACAGGAGGGGAACCTAAAGCAACAAGGCAAGAAAAGGAGCCAGGACACAAATTGATCTATCTTTTAAAAGCGTCTCTGAAGTGAAAAGTCCAGTTTGATTTTTGACTCCAATTTTTTTGTGTCAAATTTTATCTGACTGGACATTTTCTAAATAATATAAAGGAAAACATGTGTCTTTATACTGCTCTGTACTCTCTACAGAACAGTGGTAAAAGTCCTGACAACAATAATTTTATCCTTGGATTCATAATACACATGCATATAGATAGAACTATCTCACTAGAGAAATAAAGTTATTATCTCATACTTGGAGAACAGGCAGTAAAAAGAACACTTTTTGACAAAAGGAAAGAAGAGGAAACATACTGTGTTGAAATCTGCTTCACATAAATGTAATATTAATTATCATAGTTTATTATACAGAGATATCCAAAATATGTTCAGTTGGAATGTCAGGAGTACCCATGACGAAGCAAGACTTAGTGACAAAATAAACAGATTCAACATATAGGTCCCATCATGCTCCCTGACCTATACATGCTTATATGTCAAATTAAATCAAATCAGAAAGTGCATGAACTGAAACAATTTTTTAAATCATTCCCTCAATTCCAAGAAAAATTCAGGGATGCAGATTTAAATTGTTTTGCAAGTCTTCTGCAGCACAATATAGCCAAACTGGTCTTCCTTGCTCAAGTAGAAATTTGTGATTAGAGCTGACAAGATATGAGAATTTCCATTCTTTGGGAACTTGATGGGCAGGGTAGGGCAGGATTATTCCATTTTGCAGCAGAAAAAATAGAATGGGAATTTCCTAACAATCAAGAATTTTAATTTTATGTTATAGAGCTTCATTTGCGAAGTTTTCACACAAAATTTAGCTTAGGGATACCTGGACTCCTTGTTCCTGATGTGTTCTCAGCAGATTGATGAGGACCCAGAAGTTCAGCAGACAGATCTTCCAGCCCCCAGCTCTGCAAGAGAAACAATGAGGAGTATGACTGATCCAGGTAGTGTACGTCATGGAAATCCCCACCAAGGAATAGAAGCATTTTATTTTCTTCAGACAATAAACGTTTGCATTGAATCAATGTTTCCTGTATTATCAAAAGCTCAGTAATGTGATGTCACACTTAATGTTTTGCACCCTCCAGCTCTCCTTTCCCTGTTTTTATTTATTATTCCATGAAGACTTGTTCAACTAATGTACTTTATGTCTTACATTAATCCAGATATCTTAGACAAAAGATTTAATATTTTTCACAGTGGGAATAACCCAATACATCATTTATTGCATGGCTTACCACATCTTTCCTTACTCAGTATTCAAAAGAATATTCTCATTTTGGTAGAGATAGCTCATTATCAAATCTTCTCAACAATTAAGATTCCTATCTGACAGATGACCATATTGTTGAAAATATGTGACATATGTTTCCCAAAATTTTTTTTTTGTTCAATTTCTTCCTACATTAATCTTCATGTTACCTGATGCACAGATTTTCACTTGACATCACCTCATCAAGAAACACAGATATACCCCATTTACATTATTTACTTCCCTTTGTCAGTGGTTCAGATTCTCAGAAAACTTTTTTGGCAATTTGCTTCCCCAATTTCTTCTTAGAAATTGTTAATAAGCAATCACTGGCCTCATAGATATTGTCTTCCCATCAAAAGATGGTTCAAAGATGCTATCTGCCTTTTTCATTCCTTGTATATTTTTCTAGTGGGGATGATTACGTTGAGACAGACATGTATATCTGTCCGACAGCAGTTCTGTCAACACCATTACTTTAAACATTTTAGCTAGCACATCATCACTGTGTGCCACCATCCCACATCCGTGTCTCATCATTTTACCAACAAGAATTCCTACAATAGTCCCTTTGAAGCTGTTATTTTAACATTACTCTTCCTTTTCTTAGATATTATTACTGAATAGTTCTCCACAATGTCATTGTTGTCTACATGACTTTATTTTGCTTCTGTCTGCTACATTCTGAACATGAATAGGTTTACAGAACCTTATCATCTATCCCAAAATATAAAAAGAATTTGGCTGTAAGACCCCAGCTGTGTTCCCACTAAGGTACAAACTTGCTGTCGATAAATTTAGACATAGGTACAGGGAAAAAAAAAAAAAGAGAGAGAGAGAAGAGAATAAAATAAATAAGAATGGATTTTTTTTTCTCTAGAGTCTAAAATATGTCAAGGTAAAATTTACTAAAAACATCCAATGGTTAATTTCTGTTTCACATATCACAGTTAAAATGCTCATGTATTTTTAATTCTAACTGTAAGTTTTTATCAAGAACCTTATGGCTATAGCTTTGATCAGCATATTTTTTTTTGTCTTACTACCAGATTATAATGGTATTATACAAGAAGAGTGAGATCTCAAGGATCATGAGCTGTTGCAAAATATTTGTCCAAAAAGTGTAAGATAACTTCATATAGTGCAAGCAGAGCTACTCCTTGTTATAATACTAAAACCATTTGTCACTCTGGGCAGCCTTTCTATGTTCAAGAAGAAACAACAATAATCATATCTATCAGTGTCAAGGGGATTGTGTTACTGCAAGTAACATTATTTTTCACCTTTTCCTTTTACAATAATACTTTCTTCACATAACCGAGCTAATTATGTTTGAAATTCATAAAATTTCAAAGGTAGAGGTACTGCGTGAGAGGTACTGAACAAATGTGTAATTATTTAACAAGAAAAAAAAAGGATTATATTTAGAAATATGAGTCCTCTTGACATTTCTCCTAATTATAATTATTGTACTGGGAGTCAGACCACAGATTCTGAGGATAATTCAGTTACTGCAAGTGTTTTTAAGATGTAATTGAAGCCAGGTTCATTAATTAAAAAAAACATGGGTTAACTTAGGAAAAACTCTGAAGATTCAGTGAAGATACAATGACTCAGGTCATGTACAGTAATTAGATCAGAAATGTCTGTGATACCAGAAGAAAAAGATAACCTGACATTGCATTCATTTTTTAATAAGAAAACTTATAATTTTTATTTCTGAGTAGAAAATTCTGAGATGCCACAAATTTTACAGAATCAGAATTCTCAGAAGAGGGATATTCCAACATCRTCAAAGAATTGTCTGTTCCTTTATGTGTTCCAGTTGTGGACCTTGAGCACAGCTCACTACATGTCAGTGTGTGTGTCCAGGCTCCTTCTCTAAATAAAGATAAGAAATGTACATCTGGTAATGTGATTTTTTTTTTTGTCTTTGTTGGTTTGCTTTTCTTCTTCCAGCGTTAATTACATTGTATTTCTCAATAGTGAACTTCTTGTATTTTGGAGGATACTGGCCCACAGTAATACTGAATTTCAAAGGAGAGAAGTTACCTTTCAGAGTCACGGAACTGGGCGCTTCTCTCTGCAAGATGCAAGAACAAGTCAGACTTTCCTACTGGCATTTTAAATGCATTTCAGTGATTCATCATTTAGTGTGAATCCTTGAATCCCTACATACCCATCATTCCCAATCTCTGTCCGGGGTACTTTGAAATTTTATTATTTGTGATACATCTAAATATTAAATATCATAACACCTAAATTATATTGTGGTCTATCCAATATTCATCAAAGAGCCTAAACTTCCCTCCGAATCTCTTGGCTCATAATTGAATTGATCTTGGGAACTCAACTAAAAGCAATCAGGACTGAAATTTTATCTAATTAATCTATTACCAAAAGTAATAGTCATTACATTTTTAAATGTTTCTGTTATGCAAGAATATTGTCACAAAATTTTTTCTTTATTACATTCTCATATTCATGAGAAACTCACAAAGAATGAAAATCTCAGCTTTCAAGAACTTTGTACTACACAAAATCATAATTTTCTATGTGTAGGAGTCCTCTCAGTGAAATAATGGAAATTCAAGACTGCATGAAAAGAAAGTTTAAAAACTCCTAAGCATTCATAATGTTTATGTGATTTTCTTTGTGATTTTAGGTGTGGTTTCTAATTTATGATATTGTTATTTTTTAGGCCCCAACAGTGCTTATGGTAGTAGGGCCACAATGACATCTTGTGGCTACTCTGAGATGATGACTCAATGATTAATGAAATGAAAATGGCTACTGACTTTCAAGAAAGCTCTTATATGTGAACAGAAAAATTGTCCTTAGTGAAGGTCCTGCATAAGACAAATGCATGTGACAGTAGTGCCTGGTCTTTCTAACTCCTGAAAAATCATTCCAGTTGCTTCACTTTTCTGTCAGTGGAAAATTAACTAATTAACTTTGTTTTTCTGTGTAAGTGCCCACACTACACTGCATAAGTGACAATTGAAAGCCTTCAGGCTGTCAAAATGTGATAAATGAGTTTAAATCTGCAACATTAGGAAGATGGAAACCAAACCTTAGAGAGCGGTTTACTAAGACAGATCCAAAATAAGCCTTCTGCACAATATTCAGAGACTTCTGGTTTAGATTTTTTTTTCTAAGCTGGATGGCCATTACATTGGTTAGCTAGCTGCACCTATTTTTTTAGGATCCACTCTTCAATATTTTGAACAGGTATTGATTCTTATTAACTTCCCTTTCTGTAACTATGAATTGCAATAAACTTCTTGGGTTATGTATGTTTCGCTAAACCTATGTAACCGATTTCAATGTAACCATGATTATTATGTTATCATTCTACAGATTTCTCTGACTTACAAACTTTTGCCTCCTTGAATATTTCTTCAGTGGCTTCCTAATTTCAGGAAACCTTACAGGAAAGCTTCCCAGAGAGGTGGACCATTTCTCTGCAACAACACACTTTTTGCACTGTTTGAGCCGGAGTGCAGGCTAACAAGCAAGTACTGCAAAGAAAGCTTTTCTCCAAGAGATTCCCACTGTGAACACTCTCTTTCGCTGTATCTTGGCACCCTGCAATAGGGGACAGGGCAGGCATTCCAGAAAATCCTCCTAATGTGGTGTTAAATTTCTCAGCGATAACTCGCTTTTTGCACTATTTGAGCTAGAGTGAAGGATAACAAGCAAAGATTGCACAAAAAGCCTTTTTCTGAGAGATTCCTACTGTGAACGCTCTTTTTTACTGTATCTCAGGACCCTGAAAGAGGGGACAAGACTGGAATTTCAGGAAGGCTTCCTAGGGAGGTGGAGCATTTCTGTGCGAGAACTCACTTTTTGCACTGAGCCAGAGTGCAGGCTAAGAATCAAGCATTGCAGACCAAGATTTTGTCCAAGAGATTCCCACTATGAATGCTCTCCTTTGCTGTATCTTGGAGCCCTAAAAGCAGGGACAGGGCACACGTTCCAGGAAACCTTCCTAGCGAGGTGAAGCGTTTCTATGCGAGAACTTGCTTTTTCACTGTTTGACCAGAGTGCAGGATAACAACAAAGTACTACAGAGAAAGGTTCTCTCAGAGATACGCACTGCAAATGCTCTCTTTTGCTGAATCATGGCAACCTGCAATTGGGGGACAAGCCTGGCGTTTCAGGAAAGCCTCCTAGTGATGTGTTGCATTTCTGTGGGAGAACTCGCTTTTTGCACTGTTTGAGTTGGAGTGAGGAATAACAAGCAAGCACTGCAGAGAAAACCTTTCTCCGAGAGATTCCCACTGTGAACACCCTCCTTTGCTGTACCCTGAAGGCCTTCAAGTGGGTGAGATCTTGCTTTTTGCACTGTTAGAACAGAGTGCATGATACCATGCAAGCACTGCAGAGAAAACCTTTCTCCGAGAGATTCCCACTGTGAACACCCTCCTTTGCTGTACCCTGAAGGCCTTCAAGTGGGTGAGATCTTGCTTTTTGCACTGTTAGAACAGAGTGCATGATACCATGCAAGTACTGCAGAGAAAACTTTTCTCTATGAGATTCCCACTGCGAACACTCTTTTGCTGTATCTTGGCACCCAGCAAGCGGTTACAGGGCAGGCGTTTCAGGAACGCCGCCTAGTCAGGTGAAGCATTTCTGTGTGAGAACTTGCTTTTTGCACTGTTTGCGCCAGAGTGCAGGATAACAAGCAAGTACTGCAGAGAAAGTTTTCTCCAAGAGACTCCCACTGTGAACGCACTCTTTTGCTGTATCTTGGCACCCAGCAAGCGGTTACAGGGCAGGCGTTTCAGGAACGCCRCCTAGCCAGGTGGAGCATTTCTGGGCAAGAACTTGCTTTTTGCACTGTTGGAACCGGACAGAAGGATAAAAAGCAAGTGCTGCAGAGAAAGCTGTGAACAGTCACTTTTGCTGTATCTCCGCGCCCTGCAAACTGGGATATGGCCGGCCTTTCAGCAAAGCTTCCTAGCGAAGTGGAGCATTTCTGTGTGAGATCTCGCTTACTGCACAGTTTGAGCCAGAGTGCAGGATAATAAGCAAATACTGCAGAGAAAGCTTTTCTCTGAGAGATTACTGCTATGAATGCTGTCTTTTGCTTTATTTCAGCAGTTTGCAATCAAGGACTCTGCAGGCCTGTCGCATTCCAACCGTGGGGAACTGCGAGGAGTTCTTTTAAAATGGATGGTCAAGAACAAAATGAAGTCAAACGAGACAAACTTTGTATCTGAGAACCATTTATTGGTAACGAAAACCGAGAAGTAGTTKTCCACTAAAGGGAGCTGGAAAAGACAGCAAAAGTGAAAGGGAAATGGAAAAGGAATGGGTAGAGAGAGAAAGGAGACAGAGGGAGAGAGTGGGCGTTACCACCAGTAGGACCGAGGAGTGCCATCGGCGTCCACGTGACAGGGGTGAGCTCTGCTGCCGGAGGGAGGGCAGCTCGGGGAGAGGAGTGTGTCTCCTGCGGTGATGGGCTGCTGGACACGCGGTGAGTGGACACTCGGACAGGTCCAGGACCCTGGGTGCAGTTGACGTGAGGATCACTGCAGTGGGCGAGGTCAGAGGCAGGCAGGTGGCTCAGGGAGGACAGTGGAGGCTGGGGCAGCGAAGGAGCGAGGCGAGGCAGACGCTGCACTGCAGGCTTGGAGGGCAGATGGCGTCCTGCCGGGCGCCCAGGAGGGAAGGAGGATACATGGTGGGCGAGCAAGAGCTAGTAAGGGCAAAATCCACCCCCCAACTCCAGCTTAGCAAAATCCCCCACAAAACTTCGTGTCCCCAGTCCAGCTCTCTAAAGTCCAGCTCCCCCAATTCAGCTACCCCCAATTCAGCTCCCCAAAGTGCAGCCCTAGTCAACTCCCCGAAGACTCATGACGCAGTTGATTTTTATGCCCCCTGGTTCCTCCCAAAGTCTGCCTGCTGACCAGGAGACCATTGGTCCAGTCCAAGCTTCTTCCATTGGTGGAGCCCTTCTGCCATCCGATTGGAGAGATGTCTCTGGGGAGAGCAGTATCTCCAGGTGTCCATGGAGGTGTTGCCAGGCAAAAGCCCCCCAGAGACACGGCTTTACCCATCTCCTGTTTGCCTCCTGCAGGCTGCACGTGTGCACCCCTTGCCCCACATGCCTCTGACAAGCAGTGTCAAACCAAGATTAAAATGGCTCCTCACAAGGCAGCCGTTCCAGGAATGCTTCCTAGCGAGGTGGAGCATTTCTGTGCTAGATATCACTTTTTACACTGTTTGAACCTGAGTGCTGGACACCAAGCAAGTACTGCAGAGAAAGGTTTTCACCGTAAGATTATGACTGTGAATGCTCTCTTTTGCTGTATCTCGTAGCCCGGCAAGCAGGGATAGGGCAGGTGTCCCAGGAATGCTTTCTAGCGAGGAGGAGGAGCATTTCTGTGCCTGATTTCACTTTTTGCACTGTTTGAACTGAAGTGCATGATAACTAGGAGATACTGCACAAAAAGATTTTCTCCAAGAGATTCCCACTGCAAATACTCTCTTTTGCTGTATATTGGCACCCTGTAATCGGGGACAGGGCAGGTGTTCCAGGAAAGCTTCCTAAAGAGCTGGAGCACTTCTATGCGAGAACACGCTTTTTGTAGTGTTGGAGCCAGAGTGCAGGATAGCAAGCAGGTACTCAAGAGAAATCTTTTCTCGAGAGATTCCCACTGAGAACTCACGATTCAGCTGTATCTTGGCCCCCTGCAACAGGGGTCAAGGCTGGCGTTCCATGAAAACCTTCTGAGCCAGTAGAGTATTTCTATGCAAGAACTCGCTTTTTGCACTTCTGTTCAGGCAAGTACTGCTGAGAATGGTTTTCTGCGAGAGATTCCCACTGTAAATGCGCTCTTTTGCTCTATCTTGGAGGCCTAAAAGCAGGGATTTGGCGGGCGTTCCAGAAAAGCTTCCCAGAGAGCTGGAATATTTCTGTGCGAGAACTCTCTGCGCTGTTTAAGCCAGWGTACATGATAACAAGCAAGTACTGCAGAGAAAGCTTTTCTCCGAGAGATTCCCACTGTGAAAGCACTCTTTTACAGTATCTTGGCACCCCGCATGTCCAGACAGGGCTGGCAATAAACGAACACCTCCTGTACAGATAGAGCATCTCTGTGCGATAAACTCGCTTTTTGCACTGTTGGAACCGGAGTGCAGAATAACAAGCAAGTACTGCTCAGAATGATTTTCTTCACAAGATTGCCACTGCGAACACTCTCTTTTGCTATATCTCAGCACCCAGCAAGCCTCCGGAGGCAGGGCAGGCGTTCCAGGGAAGCTTCCTCAACAGGTAGAGCATTTCTGTGAGAGAATTCGTTTTTTGCATTGTTTGAACTGGAGCACAGTATAACAAGCAGGAACTGCAGAGAATGCTGTTGTCCAAGATGTAACCAGTGTGAACTCCCTCTTTTGCTTTATCTCCGCTCCCTGCAAGCGGTGACAGGTCAGGCGTTCCAGGAAAGACTCCTAGTGAAGTAGACAGCTTTCTTTTTGCACTGCTTGACCTGGAATGCAGGATAATAACATGTACTGCAGAGAAAGCATTTCTCCAAGAGGTTTTGCTTGCAAACTCTCTCTCTTGCTGCATCTCACCTGGATGCAGGCAGGCATTTGTTGGCTAGACGGGAAAAGTCTCCTGGAAAAAGTGCTGATTTCCAGGGCAAGATCTCGCTTATTTGCACGCTTTGTAAGCCGCAACACAGCAGACCATGCAGGCACCTTGCACAAATCATTTTTCTGAGAGATTTTGCTTGTAAACTCCCTTTCTTGCTGCATCTCGCCTGCCTGCAAGTGGCCATAACCTGGCTAGACAGGATATGCCTCCTAGCAAAAGTGCTCCTTTCTAAGGTTAAGGTTAAGGTAAGGGTTGTGGTTTGGGTTAAGGTTAGTGTTATGATTCGGGCTAGGGTTAGTTTAAGGGTTAGGGTTAGTGTGAGGGTAAWGTTTAGAGGGAGGGTTGTGTTTAAGGTTAAGGTTAGGGTTAAGTTTAGGGCTCAGGTTAGGTTTAGAGGGTAGAGTTAGGGTTAGAGTTAGGGTTAGTGTTAGGGTTAGCGTGTAAGGATAGGGTTAGGGTTAGGGTTAAGGTTAGGGTTTAGGGTTAGGGTTAGGTATAGGGTTAGTCATGATTAGGATTAGGGTTAGTGTGACGGTAATGTTTAGAGGGAGGGTTGTGTTTAGGGTTAAGGTTAGGGTTACGTTTAGGGCTCGGGTTAGGTTTAGAGGCTAGAGTTAGGGTTAGAGTTAGGGTTAGTGTTAGGGTTAGCATGTAAGGATAGGGTTAGGCTTAGGCTTAAGGTTAGGGTTTAGGGTTAGGGTTAGGCTTAAGTTTAGGGTTTAGGGTTAGGGTTAGGGTGAGGTATAGGGTTAGTTTTAGGATTAGGATTAGGGTTTGGGGAAGGAATAGCCTTACGGTTAGGGTTAAATTTAGCTTTTAGGTTTAGGRTTAGGGTTAGTTTKAGTGTTAGCATTAGGTTTATTTTTACATTTGGGTTTAGGGTTAGGCTTATATTAGCACTTTTGCTTAGCCTTGTGCTTAGACTTCAATTTAGTGTAAGGCTTTGGGTTAGGGTTAAAGCTAGGGTTAGGTTACTGTTAAGGTTAGAATTATGGTTAGGGTTATGGTTAGGGTTAGGGCTAGTGTTTGGGTTACGATTAAGGTTGGTGTTAGGGTTAGGCCTTACAGTCACTTTTAGTGTTAGGGTTAGTGTTTGGGTAGGGTTAGGCTTGGGGTTATAGTTAGGCTTAGGGTTAGGGTTAGGTTTAGTGGTAGGGGTAGGGTTTAGGGTTAGGGTTAAGGTTACGTTTAATGTTTGGGTTAGGGTTAGGGTTAGGGTAGTGTTAGGGTTTGGGCTAGGGTTAGGGTTAGGGTTATTGGTAGGGGTACATTTAGGGTTCTGATTAGGGTTAGGGTTAGAGTTAGAGTTACACTTAGCATTAGTTTTGCACTTTACAATTAGGCTTAGGTTTACACTTTTGCTTACCCTTGTGCTTATGCTTCGGTTTGTTTACAGGCTTATGCTTAGGTTTAGGCTTAGGGTGGGCAGGAGGGTAAGGGTTAGGCTGATGTAAGAGACCTTTTGGAAGTTCCTTGACTCTCTCACGATTATTGAGATGGACAGAGACTGAACACCCCAAAAACCTCAAGGGGTGTCATAGTTTTACTTGGTCCGATTTTTGGTGGTGCGGGGATGGGACCAAGAAACCACAAAGATGGCTCCTGTGAGGAAGTTCTAGAAGCTTTCTCCTTCTTCTCCAGCAAAAGGAGCCCAACCCCCTCTGTTTTAGAGCCAATCCATTATGGTTCTGCGGCTGACCATCAGGCCTGGGCCAATTGCACAGGTTAGTTACAGCCCTGTGATGACGTATTGTCTTGTACTTAAGATGAATTCAAAACAAGATAGGGGCGGCTGCCATGTAGTTCTTAGGTTGTTAGTATTTAGTTTTAGTATCATGCACTGGGGAAAAACAGAGCAGGAGGGTGAGGAGATGTAAGAAAAAAAAATGGAGACCCAAGGTCACAGTAAGGAGAAGATGGGATGGGTTGTTGTGTTATTGCTGTGGTTCTCGAGCATGGAGAAAATAACTTGTTCTCAAAAGGACTATTTCATCAGCGAGAGACCTGTATAGAAAAGACAGCGACCTTGCTCTGAGGGGAAAAAACCCTGGCCTTTGAGGACTGGACTAAACTGATCAGGAGCCAAAAAGGAGGAAGAGGCTTGGCCTCCCAACGACATTTGAAGTGAGTTGATGCTAAGAAGAAATTGTGTTCTGCGGGGAGGGAGAGATGCCCCCGCCCTACGTCTGAAGTAAGTGGATGCTTAGAAGAAGCTGTGTTCTGCCAGGAGATTTGTGATAGTGTTCTTACGCTGCCGAAAAAACGCAGTTTGGCCTTGAGGAACATTCTTTCCTTTTTCCTACGAGGTAAAGAAAATACACCCTTGCCACCAGCAGTTATACACTGACTGTTTCTTGGGAAAAGAACTTCCACAGCTTGGAGCTGTAAGAACGCCTCTCCTATGATGCTGGATGACAACTGTAATGAGTAGTTTGATCTATGTTAGACTTTCATTCCTGTCACCTGTGTGTGCGGGAAGACATGGGGGGTGGAGAGGGAGGACCTGGGAAAGAGACGGGTCTCGGAAAGGATAACAGGTGTCTTAAAATGTCCATTTTTATTTTTCTTCTCCTTGTAAATTTTTCCCTATCTTTGTTCCCCTCCCCAATGCCGTAGTATTCTTAGTAGTTTTTAGTAATAAATCTATTTTGCAACTTAAGTTATGCAGCCTGCCTGACCATTCTCTGGAGCACATACGTATCTTTCTCTCAATTATGTTATGTTATCTGAAAGCCATAAATTTTCATGTAAATTGGGCTTTTGCTCTCCCTTCTTCTTCTCCGGTGGGAGAAAGGAGATAACGTCGTGGTTACGGTGCTTTTGGCTTTCAGCACAGTCCAAACCACGACATTTTTGGTGCCGTGACTCGGATTGGGAAAAATCAGGTTTAAACCCACAACAAGGGGGAAAAAGGGGGACTTTTGCTCAAAGGAGTCCAAGCCAGATCAAGGTGGGATGTCTGCCAAGTGCCAGTTCCTAGGCTGCTGAGTACAATGTGTAAGCTACGGATAGCTGCACCGTTCCTGACATGACATTAAGGCGGAGGAGAACTGTACAACCCATGCTGCACACCTTACAAAACAATAGACATTCTTTCCCCACTGCTTGGCCGGTTTTTCCATACTTCGCAACCCCCTTGGCCTGCTGCCACACGCTTTCGAAAATACTATAAAAAGTCCCTCTAAAAAGACCCTGATGAGATCTTCCTAACGGACGTCGACGAATCCATGGAATCCAGACCCCAAGGGACTCGTCTGAACCGTTGGTAGCTATAACCCAACTCTCTCTCTCTTTCTCTCCTTCTCTCTCTCTCACCCTCTTCTACCGCAAAAATCCAATAAAATTGTTCATGATTTTGAATATATACTTGTCCCTCATTTCTTTTGCACTCTGAGATTCTGATAATGAACCATCACGACTTCTGCTTGACTTGAGCGGATCATGACAGCTTAGGCTTAGGCTTAGGCTTAGTCTTAAATTTAGGCTTAGGCTTAGGCTTATTTTAACTTTAGGCTTGGGCTTGGTTCAGACTTAGGTTAGTGCCTACACTTAGGGTGGGTGGGAGGGTTATGGTTACAGGTAAGTTTACGGTTAGGGTCAGGGTTAGGGTTTGGCTTACACTTAGGTTTAGGCTTAGGCTTAGGCTTAGCCTTAGGCTTTGAGTTTGAGTTAGGGGTAGCCTTAGGCTTAGCCTGAGGCTTAGATTTAGACTTAGGCTTTGCTTTAAATTTGGGCTTAGGCTTTGGCTTGGGCTTAGGCTTTGCCTTAGGCTTAGTTTAACTTTAGGCTTAGGCTCAGTTCAGACAGGTTTGGTTTTAGGGTAACGCTTAGGGGGTGGGGGAGGGTTAGGGTTAGGGTTAGGGTTATTTTAACGCTTGCGTTCAGGGTTAGGCTTTGGTTTACTTTTTGTTTGGGTAAGCTTTTGCATACCCTTGTGCTTAGACTTTGGTTTAGTGTCAGGCTTAGGGTTAGGGTTATGGTTATGGTTATGGTTAGGGTTAGGGTTAGGGTTGGGGTTAGGGTTGGGGTTAGGGTTAGTTTTGCACTTTGGTTTAGGATTAGGCTTAGCTTTACGCTTTTGCTTACCCTTGTGATTAGACTTTGGTTTAGTGTCAGGCTTAGGTTTAGGCTTAGGTTTAGGTTTAGGGTGAGTTGGAGGGTAAGGGTTAGGCTTAGGCTTTGGTTTAGGCTTACCACTAGTCTTAAACTCAGACTTAGTTTTAGTCTTTGTTTTAGGATTTGGCTTAGGCTTAGGCTTAGGTTTAGTCTTTGTTTTAGGTTTAGGCTTAGGCTTTGGTTTAGAGTGAGGGAGGGTTAGGGGTATGCTTAGGTTTAGTTTTAGGCTTAGGTTTCTTCATAGGACTAGCCTTAGGCTTGGGTTTAGACTTAGGCTTAGGATAAGGCTTGGGCTTAGGCTTTGGCTTATGCTTTGGCTTACGCTTAGTCTTTGGCTTAGGCTTAGTTCAGACATAGGTTTGGGCCTATGCTTAGGCTTAGGGTGGGTAGGAGGATTATGGTTACATTTAAGCTTACACTTAGGGTCAGGGTTAGGGTTACAGTGTGTGTGAGGTTTAGGATTTGGGTTTAGGGTTAGGGTWAGGGTTCGGGTTAGTGTTAGTGTCAGTGTTAGCGTTAGGGTTAGGGTAAGGATTAGGGGTAGCATTAGGTTCCGGGTTAGGGTAAGGGTTTTGATTAGGTTTAGGGTTAGGTTTAGGTTTAGGGGTTAGTGTTAGGATTAGGTTTAGTGTTAGGATTAGACTTAGGGTTAGGATCAGTGTTAGGCATAGGCCTGTGGGAAAAGGTAGGGTTTAGGGTGAGGGTTAGGATTAGGTATAGGGGTTGGATTAGGGTTAGCGTTAGGGATAGGGTTAGGGGTAGCGTTAGTGTTTGGGCTATGGTTGGGGTTGGGGTTAGAGTTATGTGTAGGGGTAGGTTTATTGCTAGGGTTACAGTTAGGATTAGAGTTAGACTTAGGGTTAGTTTTACAGGGTTTAGGATTAGGCCTAGGTTTACACTTTTGCTTGCCCTTCTCCTTAGACTTCAGTTTAGTGTCAGAATAGGCTTAGGCATCGGTTTTGGATTGGGGAGGGAGTGTTAGGGTTAGGCTTAGGCTTTGTTTTAGCATTAGGTTTCTTCTTATGCCTAGTCTTTGGCTTAGGTTTAGACTTAGGCTTAGGCTTTGGCTTTGGATTAGTTTAACTTTAGCCTTAGGCTTAGTTCAGACTTAGGTTTAGGTCTACGCTTAGGCTTAGGGTGGGTGGGAGGGTTATGGTTAACATTAAGTTTAGGGTTAGGCTTTAGTTTAGGCTTAGGTTTAGGCTTAAACTTAGGCTTAGCCTGAGGCTTAGCTTTATACTTAGGCTTTGGTTTAGGCTTGTCCTTAGGCTTTGGGTCAGGTTTAGACTTTGGTTTAGGCTTAGTTTAACTTTAGACATGAGCTTAGTTCAGACTTAAGTTGGGGCTTATGCTTAGGCTTGTCATGGGGGTAGTGTTAGGGATAGGGTTAGGGTTAAGGTTATTTTTACACTGGGGTTTAGGGTTCAGCTTAGGTGTACTCTTTTGTCTACCCTTGTACTAACACTTTGATTTAGTGTCAGGCTTAGGGCTAGGCTTAGGGTTAGGCTTAGGGTTGGGCTTAGCAGTAGGGTTAGGGTTACGGTTAGTTTTAGGTTTACTTTTAGTGTTAGGATTATGTGTAGGGTTAGTGGTGGGGTAAGGATTAGGGTTATGGTTATGGTTAGGGTTAGAGTTATGGTTAGGGTTAGGGTTAGGGTTAAGGTTAGGGGTAGGGTTAGGGTTAGGGTAGCGTTAGGGTTTGGGCTAGGGTTAGTGTTGGCGTTCGGATTATGGGTAGGGGGAGGTTTAGGGTTACGGTAATGTTAGGGTTTTTCTGAGGGTTCAATGTAGGGTTAGGGACAGGGTAAGTTTTAGGGTTAGCGTTAGGTTTAGTGTTTAGCAGTTAGCATTAGGGTTACCGGTTGGGGTAGGCTTAGGGTTAGCGTGGGGGGGAGGGTTAGTGTTAGGTTCAGTCATAGAGTTAGGGTTATGCTTAGGTTTAGGTTTAGGGGTTCGGGTTAAGGGTAAGGGGAAAGGGTTAGGATTTAGGTATACAGTTAGGGTTATTTTTAGGGATAAGGGTTAGGGTTAGGGTTTAGATTAGGATTAGGTTTAGGGTTAGGGGTAGCATTAGGATTAAGGGTACAGTTCCGGTTAGGGTTAGGGTTGGGTTAGGGGAATGGTTAGGGTTAGGGTTAGGTTTCGGATTAAGCATTAGGTTTAAGGTTAGGTTGAGAGTTGCATTTAGAGTTAGAGTTAGGGTTAGGGTTAGCTTTAGGGTTAGGGTTAGGTTTAGGGTTAGGGTTAGGGTTAGGGTTAGGGTTAGGGTTAGGGATAGGGTCAGGGTAGCGGGTAGGGTTTGGGTTTATGTTTAGGGTGTGAGTTTAGGGTAAGTTTGAGGGTTAAGGTTAGGGTTAGTGTTGGGTTTACGGGTTAGCTTATGTTTAGGGTTATCGTTAGGATTCGCTTTAGGTGTAGGGTTATGGGTACGGTTAGTGTTAGCGTAAGGATTAGGGTTAGGCGTCGGGTTTTGGGTAGAGTTAGTGTTTAGTGTTAGTGATACATTATTGTTAGGGTTAGGTTTAGGGTTAGGGTTTGTTTTAGATTTAGGGATGTGATTAGGGGTAGGTTTCCAGTTTAGGTTTTGGGTAGGGTTACTGTTAGGGTTAGGGTTAGGGTTAGGGTTAGGGTTAGGGTTACGGGTTGGAGTTAGGGGTAAGTGGTAAGGTATTGTGCTTACACTTAGGCCTAAGCATAGACTTAGACTCAGGGTCAGGCATTGTTATTGGCTTAGATTTAGGCTTAACTGTGTGTTTAGGCTTACCCTTAGACTTAGCCTTAATCTTAGGTTGAGGTTGCAGGGGAATATTATGGTTAGGGTTACAGTTGGGCTTTTTCTTAAGTTTATGCTTAGGTTTAGGCTTAGAGTTGGACTTAGTCTTAGTTTTCGGCTTTGGCTATGGCTTAAGGTTACGGTTACTCTTATGGTTAGGCTTATGGTTAGGGCCAGTGTTAGTGGTAGGTTTAGGGTTAGTGTTAGGGTTAGGGTTAGGGTTAGGGTTAGGGTTAGGGTTAGCGTTAGCGTTAGCGTTAGCGTTAGGGTTCCGGTTAGCGTTAGGGTTAGGGTTTGGGTTAGGGTTAGGGTTGGGTTAGGGGAATGGTCAGGGTTAGGGTTAGGGGTAGTTTTAGATTTAGGGTTAGGGTTAAGGTTAAGGTTAGGGTTTGTGTTGGGTTTCAGCATAGGGTTTGGAGTAGGGTTAGATTTAGGCTTAGGGTTAGATTTAGGGGTTAGGGATTAGCATTATGGGTAGTCGTTAGGGGTAGGCTGAGGGTTATTATGTGGTGGAGGCCTACGGTGTTTGTTAGGGTGAGGGTTAAGCTTAGGGTTAGGGTTTAGGGTTAGGGATAGACTTATGGTTATTTTTACACACGGGTTTAGGATTAGGCTTCGGTTTATACTTTTGCTTACCCTTGTGATTTGACTTCGGTTTAGTGCCTCGCTTTCGCTTCGGCCTTGGTTTAGGCTTAGGGTCGATGGGAGGGTAAGTATTAGGCTTAGGCTTAGGTTTAGGCTTGCCCTTAGTCTTAGGCTTAGGCTTAGGTTTTGTGCTAATTTTAGGCTTAAACTTAGGCTTAGGCTTTGGTTTAGGGTGGGTGAGGGTTTGGGGTATGCTTATGCTTAGTTTTAGGCTTAGGTTTCTTCTAAGGCCTAGCCTTTGGCTTAGGTTAAGACTTAGGCTTAGGTTTTGGCTTGGCCTTAGGCTTTTGCTTAGGCTTAGGCTTTGGCTCAGGAATGGTTTAACTTTAGGCTTAGGCTTAGTTCAGACTTAGGTTTGGGCCTACGCTTAGAGTGGGTGCGAGGTTACGGTTAGAGTTAAGTTTAGTGTTAGGGTCAGGGTCAGGGTTAGGGTTAGGGTTAGTGTTAGGTTTAGGGTTACGCTTACTCTTAGGCTTAGCTTGAGGCTTAGGTTTATGTTTAGGTTTAGGGGTTTGGGGTTGGGGTAGCGGTAGGGTTCAAGGTAAGGTCAGGGGTAGATTGGTGGGAGGGTTTGGGCTAGGCTTAGTCTTCGGGTTAGGGTTAAGTTTAGGAGTTGGGGGTTAGGGTTAGGGGTAAGGTGTGTGGAGTTAGGCTTAGGCTTAGGCTTTAGTGTAGGCTTAGGCTTAGGTTTAGGCTTAAGCTTTGGCTGAGATTTAGGCTTAGGTTTAGGCTTAGGTTGAAGGAGAGGGTTATGGTCAGGGTTAGGTTTAGCCTTCGGTTTTAGGCTTAGGTTTAGGATTAGTTTTAATGTTACACTTAAGCTGAAACTTACTTCAAACCTTAGGCTCAGGTTTAGGCTTAGGTTGACAGAGAGGGTTAGTGTTAGTGTTAGGGTTAGGTTTAGGCTTAGGCTTAGGCTTAGTATTAGGTTTAGGCTTGGCTTTATGCTTAGGCTTAGGCTTAGGCTTCCGCTTTGGCTTTGTCTTAGGTTCAGTCTTAGTTTTAAGCTTAGATTTATGCCTTGCTTTGAGTTTAGGTTTACGCTTAGGCTTACGCTTAGGGTGGAGGAAAGGGTTAGGGTTAGGGTTAGGGTTACAGTTGGGCTTAGTCTAAGGCTTATGCTTAGGCTTAGGCTTAGTTTTAGTCTCAGGCTTTGCCTTAAGGGTACGGTTACAGTTAGGGTTAGGTGTAGGGTTAGGGTTAGGGTTATTTTTACACTTGGGTTTAAGGTTTGGCTTAGGTTTACGCTTTTGCTTATCCTTGTGCTTAGACTTCGGTTTATTGTCAGGCTTAGGCTTAGGCTTAGGTTTAGGCTTAGGGTAGGGGGAGGGTAAGGGTTAGGCTTTGGCTTAGGTTTAGGATTACCTTTAGTCTTAAACTTAAGCTTAGTTTTAGTCTTAGTTTTAGGCTTAGGATTAGCCTTAGGCTTTGATTTAGTCTTAGTTTTTGGCTTAGGCTGAGCATTAGGCTTAGTTTTAGTCTTAGGCTTAGGCTTTGGTTCAGATTTGGGGAGGATTAGGGGTAAGCTTAGGTTTAGGTTTAAGCTTAGGTTTCTTCATAGG